>NW_027325970.1:299055-304055 GCF_048594095.1 Paramormyrops kingsleyae
CCGGCCCCTCCCCATCTCACCACCCCCACTTACCCATGCGGCCCGCCGTCCCCGTGCTGGCCGGGGAGGCTTCCCTTCTGCCCAGGCAGAAGGCCTGGCTTCGTCTGGTCGATTTCGGGACATTGTTGTGCCCGCCTGGCAGCCCGGGGAGCACCGGGAGGCCTCCGGGAGCTGGCCACTGCCCATCCCCCCCCCCCCAGCTCCAACCACACCGCGCTAAACCCCCAACCCCCCCCCCCCCCCCTCACCAAACCCCCCCCCCCCCCACCCCCCATCGTGCTAAATTAGGTGTGAATGGGGCCTCCTGGCCCACTAAATGCTAATGAGGCCGCCTTTTCAACTATGTGCAAATACGGCCGACCTGGTCAAATGCATGTAAATCCGGCCGCCTTTTCAACTGTGAAAATCCGGCCGCCCGGTCAATTAGGTGCGAACGGGGCCGTCGGGTCACCTTAATGTAAATGAGGCCGCCCACTGCCCTACATTTAAATGCGGGCGTACCGGTCAACTATGTGCGAACGGGCCCGCCTGATCAACTAGGTGTGAAAGGGGCCGGCAGGCCCACTGAATGTAAATGAGGCCGCCCGCTGTGCTTCCTTCATTAACCTTATTTATATTGGCATTATCTGTAGATAAAAAAATATGTGCATGTCTATGAAGCTGTAGAGAAGCCTTGTTTTTTTTTTTTTCCCCCAGGTTTTATTTACTTACTTTTTATTTTGCATGTTCTGAAATATAGCTTATGTTTTCGTTGCCCTAGGGCAACGTTCTGCGATAAGGGGTAGATTTTAAGAGGCTTTCTTGACAGTGTGTTAGTATATTATTGCATGTACTTTTGCACATTGTAAGCACAATGTTTTTTAAATTATTTTCTAATTTAATTTAACGCATTTTGGCAGAAAATGGACACAAGATTTTCCTATGGGAGTAAAACTCAGGATCAGCATGTTAGGGATATCCCATCAGACAGTGAGATAGACTGCAGTGACAGTGAGGAGGAGTGGAATGCAGAGAAAGGTTTGAGCAGAAGTGAAAGTAGGTTTTAAAATATTGCTTCTCTGGTTGTCATTGAACTCATTTGCATAAACAAATCAAATGTGTTGATAAATTTTTAGATGTCATTCAAATGAAATAAAGGTGTGTGCAGCAGACAGGGTATCCAATACAGTCATGTAAGCTTTAGTTG
Organism: Paramormyrops kingsleyae; assembly: GCF_048594095.1. NCBI lineage: Eukaryota > Metazoa > Chordata > Actinopteri > Osteoglossiformes > Mormyridae > Paramormyrops > Paramormyrops kingsleyae. The sequence goes on from NW_027325970.1 coordinate 300,242, forward strand.
TGATTGATGTATTTTTGTTGACGTATATGTATATATATTTATAGACGATCAATACACCAGTGATGAAGAGGAACATGACGATGACAGTCTGCCTGAAGATGACAGTAGTTCTTCCAAGACCCCTCGATGGAAAACATGTCACACCATTACCTCTCCTGTGCAAGCCACTTAACCTTACTGTTCAAGAACTTGAACAGTTCTTTGCCACTGTGCTCCATATGTCAATATTTGGTCTTCCAGCTACTCGCATGTTCTGGAGCCATAGTAGCCACATTGCACATGTTGCTGATGTTATGCCTCTTGCACGATGGGAAGCCATCAAAAATTTTGTTACTTTGCATTGCTCTCTGAGCATTGTATTATGATCTATGAAGACATAATTTTCTCTGTGGTTTTGTATCAGTGTTGCACAACTTTGCCCTTAGGCAACAAAAGATCATTTGGAGAGGGGGGCGGTGAAATAAATATGTACATACATAATCAATAAAATGTCCCAAAATTAACCAATAAGTGATGTGGAATAATTTCTTATCATGTACCATCAAATTGTGTGCGGTAGAGGGTTAATGTAAATGCGGCCGCCCGCTGCGCTACATGTAAATGCGGCCGCCCCCAGGTCAACTAGGTCCGAACGGGCCCGCCTGATCAACTAGACGTCAATCGGGCCGGCAGGTCCCCTGAATGTAAACGAGGCCGCCCACTGCGGTACTTGTGAATGCGGCCGCCCGGTCAACTAGGTGCGAACGGGCCCGCCCGATCAACCAGGTGCGAATGGCCCCGCCCGATCAACTAGGTGTGAACGGGCCCGCCTGATCAACTAGGTGTGAATGGGGCCGCCGGGTCCACTTAATGTAAATGAGGCCGCCAGCTCAACTAAGTGTAGACGGGGCCGCCTGGCCAATTAGGCGTTAATGGGGCTGCCGGGGAGGCTTCCCCTCTGCCCGGGCTGGAGGCCCCGCAGTGGCCATTCGCCTCTGGGACATATTGGCAGAGTCCGCGGCCTATGCGTAGGCCCCGGGCGGAGGCTGACCCTTGTCGCCCTTGTCCTAGGCTCGGAGCTATGGTCGCCCCGTCTGGCCTTCGCTTATGGTTCGGAGCTATGGTCGCCCCGTCTGGCCTATGCTTAGGGTTTGGAGCTAGGGTCGTGTTGGAAACGTTTTCCTCTGTCGAAGCAGAGACCGGGAGACGTTGGCATATCTCTCCGGCCGAAGTTCCTCTTTACTGAGAACTCGCCAATGCGCCGCTGTAGTCTCCAAGTCTGACTAAGACTCAGCTCGGCGCAGCTTATACGTTTCAAGGGGGGAGGGATACACAGAGGTGGAGACAAACTAAACAAAGCACAGCATGTTCCAGGAATCAGCCTGGAAGTTCCCCAGCCCTGATTTCATCAGCATAACACTGCCTTTCAAATGCCTCTCCAGGTGCTAACCCTAATTAGCATGATAGTATCACCCATACCTTCACATTACCATAGCGACAAAGGCACGGCCTGGCCTTGAGATTAGCATTCACCTTTACTTTGGGCCCCCACCCGGTGATCAGGAAGCTCACAGAGATGAAATGTCAATGTCTCAGACTCCTGGGCCCCCAGACTTGATCTTATTACAAATGTCCCCATCTTTACCCCCAACTGCAAATCCAATCTGCCTATCTCTCTCAGTTCATATACTGTCATGTTGGAAGCTAGACTGAACAATTTATAAATTTCGTCACTGCGGCCTATGCGTAGGCCCCGGGCGGAGGCTGACCCTTGTCGCCCTTGTCCTAGGCTCGGAGCTATGGTCGCCCCGTCTGGCCTTCGCTTATGGTTCGGAGCTATGGTCGCCCCGTCTGGCCTATGCTTAGGGTTTGGAGCTAGGGTCGTGTTGGAAACGTTTTCCTCTGTCGAAGCAGAGACCGGGAGACGTTGGCATATCTCTCCGGCCGAAGTTCCTCTTTACTGAGAACTCGCCAATGCGCCGCTGTAGTCATCCAAGTCTGACTAAGACTCAGCTCGGCGCAGCTTATACGTTTCAAGGGGGGAGGGATACACAGAGGTGGAGACAAACTAAACAAAGCACAGCATGTTCCAGGAATCAGCCTGGAAGTTCCCCAGCCCTGATTTCATCAGCATAACACTGCCTTTCAAATGCCTCTCCAGGTGCTAACCCTAATTAGCATGATAGTATCACCCAGACCTTCACATTACAATAGCGACAAAGGCACGGCCTGGCCTTGAGATTAGCATTCACCTTTACTTTGGGCCCCACCCGGTGATCAGGAAGCTCACAGAGATGAAATGTCAATGTCTCAGACTCCTGGGCCCCCAGACTTGATCTTATTACAAATGTCCCCATCTTTACCCCCAACTGCAAATCCAATCTGCCTATCTCTCTCAGTTCATATACTGTCATGTTGGAAGCTAGACTGAACAATTTATAAATTTCGTCACTGCGGCCTATGCGTAGGCCCCGGGCGGAGGCTGACCCTTGTCGCCCTTGTCCTAGGCTCGGAGCTATGGTCGCCCCGTCTGGCCTACGCTTATGGTTCGGAGCTATGGTCGCCCCGTCTGGCCTATGCTTAGGTTTGGAGCTAGGGTCGTGTTGGAAACGTTTTCCTCTGTCGAAGCAGAGACCGGGAGACGTTGGCATATCTCTCCGGCCGAAGTTCCTCTTTACTGAGAACTCGCCAATGCGCCGCTGTAGTCATCCAAGTCTGACTAAGACTCAGCTCGGCGCAGCTTATACGTTTCAAGGGGGAGGGATACACAGAGGTGGAGACAAACTAAACAAAGCACAGCATGTTCCAGGAATCAGCCTGGAAGTTCCCCAGCCCTGATTTCATCAGCATAACACTGCCTTTCAAATGCCTCTCCAGGTGCTAACCCTAATTAGCATGATAGTATCACCCAGACCTTCACATTACCATAGCGACAAAGGCACGGCCTGGCCTTGAGATTAGCATTCACCTTTACTTTGGGCCCCCACCCGGTGATCAGGAAGCTCACAGAGATGAAATGTCAATGTCTCAGACTCCTGGGCCCCCAGACTTGATCTTATTACAAATGTCCCCATCTTTACCCCCAACTGCAAATCCAATCTGCCTATCTCTCTCAGTTCATATACTGTCATGTTGGAAGCTAGACTGAACAATTTATAAATTTCGTCACTGCGGCCTATGCGTAGGCCCCGGGCGGAGGCTGACCCTTGTCGCCCTTGTCCTAGGCTCGGAGCTATGGTCGCCCCGTCTGGCCTACGCTTATGGTTCGGAGCTATGGTCGCCCCGTCTGGCCTATGCTTAGGGTTTGGAGCTAGGGTCGTGTTGGAAACGTTTTCCTCTGTCGAAGCAGAGACCGGGAGACGTTGGCATATCTCTCCGGCCGAAGTTCCTCTTTACTGAGAACTCGCCAATGCGCCGCTGTAGTCATCCAAGTCTGACTAAGACTCAGCTCGGCGCAGCTTATACGTTTCAAGGGGGGAGGGATACACAGAGGTGGAGACAAACTAAACAAAGCACAGCATGTTCCAGGAATCAGCCTGGAAGTTCCCCAGCCCTGATTTCATCAGCATAACACTGCCTTTCAAATGCCTCTCCAGGTGCTAACCCTAATTAGCATGATAGTATCACCCAGACCTTCACATTACCATAGCGACAAAGGCACGGCCTGGCCTTGAGATTAGCATTCACCTTTACTTTGGGCCCCCACCCGGTGATCAGGAAGCTCACAGAGATGAAATGTCAATGTCTCAGACTCCTGGGCCCCCAGACTTGATCTTATTACAAATGTCCCCATCTTTACCCCCAACTGCAAATCCAATCTGCCTATCTCTCTCAG
>NW_027325970.1:314055-321555 GCF_048594095.1 Paramormyrops kingsleyae
TCAAATGCATGTAAATCCGGCCGCCTTTTCAACTGTGAAAATCCGGCCGCCCGGTCAATTAGGTGCGAACGGGGCCGTCGGGTCACCTTAATGTAAATGAGGCCGCCCACTGCCCTACATTTAAATGCGGGCGTACCGGTCAACTATGTGCGAACGGGCCCGCCTGATCAACTAGGTGTGAAAGGGGCCGGCAGGCCCACTGAATGTAAATGAGGCCGCCCGCTGTGCTTCCTTCATTAACCTTATTTATATTGGCATTATCTGTAGATAAAAAAATATGTGCATGTCTATGAAGCTGTAGAGAAGCCTTGTTTTTTTTTTTTTCCCCCAGGTTTTATTTACTTACTTTTTATTTTGCATGTTCTGAAATATAGCTTATGTTTTCGTTGCCCTAGGGCAACGTTCTGCGATAAGGGGTAGATTTTAAGAGGCTTTCTTGACAGTGTGTTAGTATATTATTGCATGTACTTTTGCACATTGTAAGCACAATGTTTTTTAAATTATTTTCTAATTTAATTTAACGCATTTTGGCAGAAAATGGACACAAGATTTTCCTATGGGAGTAAAACTCAGGATCAGCATGTTAGGGATATCCCATCAGACAGTGAGATAGACTGCAGTGACAGTGAGGAGGAGTGGAATGCAGAGAAAGGTTTGAGCAGAAGTGAAAGTAGGTTTTAAAATATTGCTTCTCTGGTTGTCATTGAACTCATTTGCATAAACAAATCAAATGTGTTGATAAATTTTTAGATGTCATTCAAATGAAATAAAGGTGTGTGCAGCAGACAGGGTATCCAATACAGTCATGTAAGCTTTAGTTGTGATTGATGTATTTTTGTTGACGTATATGTATATATATTTATAGACGATCAATACACCAGTGATGAAGAGGAACATGACGATGACAGTCTGCCTGAAGATGACAGTAGTTCTTCCAAGACCCCTCGATGGAAAACATGTCACACCATTACCTCTCCTGTGCAAGCCACTTAACCTTACTGTTCAAGAACTTGAACAGTTCTTTGCCACTGTGCTCCATATGTCAATATTTGGTCTTCCAGCTACTCGCATGTTCTGGAGCCATAGTAGCCACATTGCACATGTTGCTGATGTTATGCCTCTTGCACGATGGGAAGCCATCAAAAATTTTGTTACTTTGCATTGCTCTCTGAGCATTGTATTATGATCTATGAAGACATAATTTTCTCTGTGGTTTTGTATCAGTGTTGCACAACTTTGCCCTTAGGCAACAAAAGATCATTTGGAGAGGGGGGCGGTGAAATAAATATGTACATACATAATCAATAAAATGTCCCAAAATTAACCAATAAGTGATGTGGAATAATTTCTTATCATGTACCATCAAATTGTGTGCGGTAGAGGGTTAATGTAAATGCGGCCGCCCGCTGCGCTACATGTAAATGCGGCCGCCCCCAGGTCAACTAGGTCCGAACGGGCCCGCCTGATCAACTAGACGTCAATCGGGCCGGCAGGTCCCCTGAATGTAAACGAGGCCGCCCACTGCGGTACTTGTGAATGCGGCCGCCCGGTCAACTAGGTGCGAACGGGCCCGCCCGATCAACCAGGTGCGAATGGCCCCGCCCGATCAACTAGGTGTGAACGGGCCCGCCTGATCAACTAGGTGTGAATGGGGCCGCCGGGTCCACTTAATGTAAATGAGGCCGCCAGCTCAACTAAGTGTAGACGGGGCCGCCTGGCCAATTAGGCGTTAATGGGGCTGCCGGGGAGGCTTCCCCTCTGCCCGGGCTGGAGGCCCCGCAGTGGCCATTCGCCTCTGGGACATATTGGCAGAGTCCGCGGCCTATGCGTAGGCCCCGGGCGGAGGCTGACCCTTGTCGCCCTTGTCCTAGGCTCGGAGCTATGGTCGCCCCGTCTGGCCTTCGCTTATGGTTCGGAGCTATGGTCGCCCCGTCTGGCCTATGCTTAGGGTTTGGAGCTAGGGTCGTGTTGGAAACGTTTTCCTCTGTCGAAGCAGAGACCGGGAGACGTTGGCATATCTCTCCGGCCGAAGTTCCTCTTTACTGAGAACTCGCCAATGCGCCGCTGTAGTCATCCAAGTCTGACTAAGACTCAGCTCGGCGCAGCTTATACGTTTCAAGGGGGGAGGGATACACAGAGGTGGAGACAAACTAAACAAAGCACAGCATGTTCCAGGAATCAGCCTGGAAGTTCCCCAGCCCTGATTTCATCAGCATAACACTGCCTTTCAAATGCCTCTCCAGGTGCTAACCCTAATTAGCATGATAGTATCACCCAGACCTTCACATTACCATAGCGACAAAGGCACGGCCTGGCCTTGAGATTAGCATTCACCTTTACTTTGGGCCCCCACCCGGTGATCAGGAAGCTCACAGAGATGAAATGTCAATGTCTCAGACTCCTGGGCCCCCAGACTTGATCTTATTACAAATGTCCCCATCTTTACCCCCAACTGCAAATCCAATCTGCCTATCTCTCTCAGTTCATATACTGTCATGTTGGAAGCTAGACTGAACAATTTATAAATTTCGTCACTGCGGCCTATGCGTAGGCCCCGGGCGGAGGCTGACCCTTGTCGCCCTTGTCCTAGGCTCGGAGCTATGGTCGCCCCGTCTGGCCTACGCTTATGGTTCGGAGCTATGGTCGCCCCGTCTGGCCTATGCTTAGGGTTTGGAGCTAGGGTCGTGTTGGAAACGTTTTCCTCTGTCGAAGCAGAGACCGGGAGACGTTGGCATATCTCTCCGGCCGAAGTTCCTCTTTACTGAGAACTCGCCAATGCGCCGCTGTAGTCATCCAAGTCTGACTAAGACTCAGCTCGGCGCAGCTTATACGTTTCAAGGGGGGAGGGATACACAGAGGTGGAGACAAACTAAACAAAGCACAGCATGTTCCAGGAATCAGCCTGGAAGTTCCCCAGCCCTGATTTCATCAGCATAACACTGCCTTTCAAATGCCTCTCCAGGTGCTAACCCTAATTAGCATGATAGTATCACCCAGACCTTCACATTACCATAGCGACAAAGGCACGGCCTGGCCTTGAGATTAGCATTCACCTTTACTTTGGGCCCCCACCCGGTGATCAGGAAGCTCACAGAGATGAAATGTCAATGTCTCAGACTCCTGGGCCCCCAGACTTGATCTTATTACAAATGTCCCCATCTTTACCCCCAACTGCAAATCCAATCTGCCTATCTCTCTCAGTTCATATACTGTCATGTTGGAAGCTAGACTGAACAATTTATAAATTTCGTCACTGCGGCCTATGCGTAGGCCCCGGGCGGAGGCTGACCCTTGTCGCCCTTGTCCTAGGCTCGGAGCTATGGTCGCCCCGTCTGGCCTACGCTTATGGTTCGGAGCTATGGTCGCCCCGTCTGGCCTATGCTTAGGGTTTGGAGCTAGGGTCGTGTTGGAAACGTTTTCCTCTGTCGAAGCAGAGACCGGGAGACGTTGGCATATCTCTCCGGCCGAAGTTCCTCTTTACTGAGAACTCGCCAATGCGCCGCTGTAGTCATCCAAGTCTGACTAAGACTCAGCTCGGCGCAGCTTATACGTTTCAAGGGGGGAGGGATACACAGAGGTGGAGACAAACTAAACAAAGCACAGCATGTTCCAGGAATCAGCCTGGAAGTTCCCCAGCCCTGATTTCATCAGCATAACACTGCCTTTCAAATGCCTCTCCAGGTGCTAACCCTAATTAGCATGATAGTATCACCCAGACCTTCACATTACCATAGCGACAAAGGCACGGCCTGGCCTTGAGATTAGCATTCACCTTTACTTTGGGCCCCCACCCGGTGATCAGGAAGCTCACAGAGATGAAATGTCAATGTCTCAGACTCCTGGGCCCCCAGACTTGATCTTATTACAAATGTCCCCATCTTTACCCCCAACTGCAAATCCAATCTGCCTATCTCTCTCAGTTCATATACTGTCATGTTGGAAGCTAGACTGAACAATTTATAAATTTCGTCACTGCGGCCTATGCGTAGGCCCCGGGCGGAGGCTGACCCTTGTCGCCCTTGTCCTAGGCTCGGAGCTATGGTCGCCCCGTCTGGCCTACGCTTATGGTTCGGAGCTATGGTCGCCCCGTCTGGCCTATGCTTAGGGTTTGGAGCTAGGGTCGTGTTGGAAACGTTTTCCTCTGTCGAAGCAGAGACCGGGAGACGTTGGCATATCTCTCCGGCCGAAGTTCCTCTTTACTGAGAACTCGCCAATGCGCCGCTGTAGTCATCCAAGTCTGACTAAGACTCAGCTCGGCGCAGCTTATACGTTTCAAGGGGGGAGGGATACACAGAGGTGGAGACAAACTAAACAAAGCACAGCATGTTCCAGGAATCAGCCTGGAAGTTCCCCAGCCCTGATTTCATCAGCATAACACTGCCTTTCAAATGCCTCTCCAGGTGCTAACCCTAATTAGCATGATAGTATCACCCAGACCTTCACATTACCATAGCGACAAAGGCACGGCCTGGCCTTGAGATTAGCATTCACCTTTACTTTGGGCCCCCACCCGGTGATCAGGAAGCTCACAGAGATGAAATGTCAATGTCTCAGACTCCTGGGCCCCCAGACTTGATCTTATTACAAATGTCCCCATCTTTACCCCCAACTGCAAATCCAATCTGCCTATCTCTCTCAGTTCATATACTGTCATGTTGGAAGCTAGACTGAACAATTTATAAATTTCGTCACTGCGGCCTATGCGTAGGCCCCGGGCGGAGGCTGACCCTTGTCGCCCTTGTCCTAGGCTCGGAGCTATGGTCGCCCCGTCTGGCCTACGCTTATGGTTCGGAGCTATGGTCGCCCCGTCTGGCCTATGCTTAGGGTTTGGAGCTAGGGTCGTGTTGGAAACGTTTTCCTCTGTCGAAGCAGAGACCGGGAGACGTTGGCATATCTCTCCGGCCGAAGTTCCTCTTTACTGAGAACTCGCCAATGCGCCGCTGTAGTCATCCAAGTCTGACTAAGACTCAGCTCGGCGCAGCTTATACGTTTCAAGGGGGGAGGGATACACAGAGGTGGAGACAAACTAAACAAAGCACAGCATGTTCCAGGAATCAGCCTGGAAGTTCCCCAGCCCTGATTTCATCAGCATAACACTGCCTTTCAAATGCCTCTCCAGGTGCTAACCCTAATTAGCATGATAGTATCACCCAGACCTTCACATTACCATAGCGACAAAGGCACGGCCTGGCCTTGAGATTAGCATTCACCTTTACTTTGGGCCCCCACCCGGTGATCAGGAAGCTCACAGAGATGAAATGTCAATGTCTCAGACTCCTGGGCCCCCAGACTTGATCTTATTACAAATGTCCCCATCTTTACCCCCAACTGCAAATCCAATCTGCCTATCTCTCTCAGTTCATATACTGTCATGTTGGAAGCTAGACTGAACAATTTATAAATTTCGTCACTGCGGCCTATGCGTAGGCCCCGGGCGGAGGCTGACCCTTGTCGCCCTTGTCCTAGGCTCGGAGCTATGGTCGCCCCGTCTGGCCTACGCTTATGGTTCGGAGCTATGGTCGCCCCGTCTGGCCTATGCTTAGGGTTTGGAGCTAGGGTCGTGTTGGAAACGTTTTCCTCTGTCGAAGCAGAGACCGGGAGACGTTGGCATATCTCTCCGGCCGAAGTTCCTCTTTACTGAGAACTCGCCAATGCGCCGCTGTAGTCATCCAAGTCTGACTAAGACTCAGCTCGGCGCAGCTTATACGTTTCAAGGGGGGAGGGATACACAGAGGTGGAGACAAACTAAACAAAGCACAGCATGTTCCAGGAATCAGCCTGGAAGTTCCCCAGCCCTGATTTCATCAGCATAACACTGCCTTTCAAATGCCTCTCCAGGTGCTAACCCTAATTAGCATGATAGTATCACCCAGACCTTCACATTACCATAGCGACAAAGGCACGGCCTGGCCTTGAGATTAGCATTCACCTTTACTTTGGGCCCCCACCCGGTGATCAGGAAGCTCACAGAGATGAAATGTCAATGTCTCAGACTCCTGGGCCCCCAGACTTGATCTTATTACAAATGTCCCCATCTTTACCCCCAACTGCAAATCCAATCTGCCTATCTCTCTCAGTTCATATACTGTCATGTTGGAAGCTAGACTGAACAATTTATAAATTTCGTCACTGCGGCCTATGCGTAGGCCCCGGGCGGAGGCTGACCCTTGTCGCCCTTGTCCTAGGCTCGGAGCTATGGTCGCCCCGTCTGGCCTTCGCTTATGGTTCGGAGCTATGGTCGCCCCGTCTGGCCTATGCTTAGGGTTTGGAGCTAGGGTCGTGTTGGAAACGTTTTCCTCTGTCGAAGCAGAGACCGGGAGACGTTGGCATATCTCTCCGGCCGAAGTTCCTCTTTACTGAGAACTCGCCAATGCGCCGCTGTAGTCATCCAAGTCTGACTAAGACTCAGCTCGGCGCAGCTTATACGTTTCAAGGGGGGAGGGATACACAGAGGTGGAGACAAACTAAACAAAGCACAGCATGTTCCAGGAATCAGCCTGGAAGTTCCCCAGCCCTGATTTCATCAGCATAACACTGCCTTTCAAATGCCTCTCCAGGTGCTAACCCTAATTAGCATGATAGTATCACCCAGACCTTCACATTACCATAGCGACAAAGGCACGGCCTGGCCTTGAGATTAGCATTCACCTTTACTTTGGGCCCCCACCCGGTGATCAGGAAGCTCACAGAGATGAAATGTCAATGTCTCAGACTCCTGGGCCCCCAGACTTGATCTTATTACAAATGTCCCCATCTTTACCCCCAACTGCAAATCCAATCTGCCTATCTCTCTCAGTTCATATACTGTCATGTTGGAAGCTAGACTGAACAATTTATAAATTTCGTCACTGCGGCCTATGCGTAGGCCCCGGGCGGAGGCTGACCCTTGTCGCCCTTGTCCTAGGCTCGGAGCTATGGTCGCCCCGTCTGGCCTTCGCTTATGGTTCGGAGCTATGGTCGCCCCGTCTGGCCTATGCTTAGGGTTTGGAGCTAGGGTCGTGTTGGAAACGTTTTCCTCTGTCGAAGCAGAGACCGGGAGACGTTGGCATATCTCTCCGGCCGAAGTTCCTCTTTACTGAGAACTCGCCAATGCGCCGCTGTAGTCATCCAAGTCTGACTAAGACTCAGCTCGGCGCAGCTTATACGTTTCAAGGGGGGAGGGATACACAGAGGTGGAGACAAACTAAACAAAGCACAGCATGTTCCAGGAATCAGCCTGGAAGTTCCCCAGCCCTGATTTCATCAGCATAACACTGCCTTTCAAATGCCTCTCCAGGTGCTAACCCTAATTAGCATGATAGTATCACCCAGACCTTCACATTACCATAGCGACAAAGGCACGGCCTGGCCTTGAGATTAGCATTCACCTTTACTTTGGGCCCCCACCCGGTGATCAGGAAGCTCACAGAGATGAAATGTCAATGTCTCAGACTCCTGGGCCCCCAGACTTGATCTTATTACAAATGTCCCCATCTTTACCCCCAACTGCAAATCCAATCT
>NW_027325970.1:331555-336555 GCF_048594095.1 Paramormyrops kingsleyae
GGGGCCTCCTGGCCCACTAAATGCTAATGAGGCCGCCTTTTCAACTATGTGCAAATACGGCCGACCTGGTCAAATGCATGTAAATCCGGCCGCCTTTTCAACTGTGAAAATCCGGCCGCCCGGTCAATTAGGTGCGAACGGGGCCGTCGGGTCACCTTAATGTAAATGAGGCCGCCCACTGCCCTACATTTAAATGCGGGCGTACCGGTCAACTATGTGCGAACGGGCCCGCCTGATCAACTAGGTGTGAAAGGGGCCGGCAGGCCCACTGAATGTAAATGAGGCCGCCCGCTGTGCTTCCTTCATTAACCTTATTTATATTGGCATTATCTGTAGATAAAAAAATATGTGCATGTCTATGAAGCTGTAGAGAAGCCTTGTTTTTTTTTTTTTCCCCCAGGTTTTATTTACTTACTTTTTATTTTGCATGTTCTGAAATATAGCTTATGTTTTCGTTGCCCTAGGGCAACGTTCTGCGATAAGGGGTAGATTTTAAGAGGCTTTCTTGACAGTGTGTTAGTATATTATTGCATGTACTTTTGCACATTGTAAGCACAATGTTTTTTAAATTATTTTCTAATTTAATTTAACGCATTTTGGCAGAAAATGGACACAAGATTTTCCTATGGGAGTAAAACTCAGGATCAGCATGTTAGGGATATCCCATCAGACAGTGAGATAGACTGCAGTGACAGTGAGGAGGAGTGGAATGCAGAGAAAGGTTTGAGCAGAAGTGAAAGTAGGTTTTAAAATATTGCTTCTCTGGTTGTCATTGAACTCATTTGCATAAACAAATCAAATGTGTTGATAAATTTTTAGATGTCATTCAAATGAAATAAAGGTGTGTGCAGCAGACAGGGTATCCAATACAGTCATGTAAGCTTTAGTTGTGATTGATGTATTTTTGTTGACGTATATGTATATATATTTATAGACGATCAATACACCAGTGATGAAGAGGAACATGACGATGACAGTCTGCCTGAAGATGACAGTAGTTCTTCCAAGACCCCTCGATGGAAAACATGTCACACCATTACCTCTCCTGTGCAAGCCACTTAACCTTACTGTTCAAGAACTTGAACAGTTCTTTGCCACTGTGCTCCATATGTCAATATTTGGTCTTCCAGCTACTCGCATGTTCTGGAGCCATAGTAGCCACATTGCACATGTTGCTGATGTTATGCCTCTTGCACGATGGGAAGCCATCAAAAATTTTGTTACTTTGCATTGCTCTCTGAGCATTGTATTATGATCTATGAAGACATAATTTTCTCTGTGGTTTTGTATCAGTGTTGCACAACTTTGCCCTTAGGCAACAAAAGATCATTTGGAGAGGGGGGCGGTGAAATAAATATGTACATACATAATCAATAAAATGTCCCAAAATTAACCAATAAGTGATGTGGAATAATTTCTTATCATGTACCATCAAATTGTGTGCGGTAGAGGGTTAATGTAAATGCGGCCGCCCGCTGCGCTACATGTAAATGCGGCCGCCCCCAGGTCAACTAGGTCCGAACGGGCCCGCCTGATCAACTAGACGTCAATCGGGCCGGCAGGTCCCCTGAATGTAAACGAGGCCGCCCACTGCGGTACTTGTGAATGCGGCCGCCCGGTCAACTAGGTGCGAACGGGCCCGCCCGATCAACCAGGTGCGAATGGCCCCGCCCGATCAACTAGGTGTGAACGGGCCCGCCTGATCAACTAGGTGTGAATGGGGCCGCCGGGTCCACTTAATGTAAATGAGGCCGCCAGCTCAACTAAGTGTAGACGGGGCCGCCTGGCCAATTAGGCGTTAATGGGGCTGCCGGGGAGGCTTCCCCTCTGCCCGGGCTGGAGGCCCCGCAGTGGCCATTCGCCTCTGGGACATATTGGCAGAGTCCGCGGCCTATGCGTAGGCCCCGGGCGGAGGCTGACCCTTGTCGCCCTTGTCCTAGGCTCGGAGCTATGGTCGCCCCGTCTGGCCTTCGCTTATGGTTCGGAGCTATGGTCGCCCCGTCTGGCCTATGCTTAGGGTTTGGAGCTAGGGTCGTGTTGGAAACGTTTTCCTCTGTCGAAGCAGAGACCGGGAGACGTTGGCATATCTCTCCGGCCGAAGTTCCTCTTTACTGAGAACTCGCCAATGCGCCGCTGTAGTCATCCAAGTCTGACTAAGACTCAGCTCGGCGCAGCTTATACGTTTCAAGGGGGGAGGGATACACAGAGGTGGAGACAAACTAAACAAAGCACAGCATGTTCCAGGAATCAGCCTGGAAGTTCCCCAGCCCTGATTTCATCAGCATAACACTGCCTTTCAAATGCCTCTCCAGGTGCTAACCCTAATTAGCATGATAGTATCACCCAGACCTTCACATTACCATAGCGACAAAGGCACGGCCTGGCCTTGAGATTAGCATTCACCTTTACTTTGGGCCCCCACCCGGTGATCAGGAAGCTCACAGAGATGAAATGTCAATGTCTCAGACTCCTGGGCCCCCAGACTTGATCTTATTACAAATGTCCCCATCTTTACCCCCAACTGCAAATCCAATCTGCCTATCTCTCTCAGTTCATATACTGTCATGTTGGAAGCTAGACTGAACAATTTATAAATTTCGTCACTGCGGCCTATGCGTAGGCCCCGGGCGGAGGCTGACCCTTGTCGCCCTTGTCCTAGGCTCGGAGCTATGGTCGCCCCGTCTGGCCTACGCTTATGGTTCGGAGCTATGGTCGCCCCGTCTGGCCTATGCTTAGGGTTTGGAGCTAGGGTCGTGTTGGAAACGTTTTCCTCTGTCGAAGCAGAGACCGGGAGACGTTGGCATATCTCTCCGGCCGAAGTTCCTCTTTACTGAGAACTCGCCAATGCGCCGCTGTAGTCATCCAAGTCTGACTAAGACTCAGCTCGGCGCAGCTTATACGTTTCAAGGGGGGAGGGATACACAGAGGTGGAGACAAACTAAACAAAGCACAGCATGTTCCAGGAATCAGCCTGGAAGTTCCCCAGCCCTGATTTCATCAGCATAACACTGCCTTTCAAATGCCTCTCCAGGTGCTAACCCTAATTAGCATGATAGTATCACCCAGACCTTCACATTACCATAGCGACAAAGGCACGGCCTGGCCTTGAGATTAGCATTCACCTTTACTTTGGGCCCCCACCCGGTGATCAGGAAGCTCACAGAGATGAAATGTCAATGTCTCAGACTCCTGGGCCCCCAGACTTGATCTTATTACAAATGTCCCCATCTTTACCCCCAACTGCAAATCCAATCTGCCTATCTCTCTCAGTTCATATACTGTCATGTTGGAAGCTAGACTGAACAATTTATAAATTTCGTCACTGCGGCCTATGCGTAGGCCCCGGGCGGAGGCTGACCCTTGTCGCCCTTGTCCTAGGCTCGGAGCTATGGTCGCCCCGTCTGGCCTACGCTTATGGTTCGGAGCTATGGTCGCCCCGTCTGGCCTATGCTTAGGGTTTGGAGCTAGGGTCGTGTTGGAAACGTTTTCCTCTGTCGAAGCAGAGACCGGGAGACGTTGGCATATCTCTCCGGCCGAAGTTCCTCTTTACTGAGAACTCGCCAATGCGCCGCTGTAGTCATCCAAGTCTGACTAAGACTCAGCTCGGCGCAGCTTATACGTTTCAAGGGGGGAGGGATACACAGAGGTGGAGACAAACTAAACAAAGCACAGCATGTTCCAGGAATCAGCCTGGAAGTTCCCCAGCCCTGATTTCATCAGCATAACACTGCCTTTCAAATGCCTCTCCAGGTGCTAACCCTAATTAGCATGATAGTATCACCCAGACCTTCACATTACCATAGCGACAAAGGCACGGCCTGGCCTTGAGATTAGCATTCACCTTTACTTTGGGCCCCCACCCGGTGATCAGGAAGCTCACAGAGATGAAATGTCAATGTCTCAGACTCCTGGGCCCCCAGACTTGATCTTATTACAAATGTCCCCATCTTTACCCCCAACTGCAAATCCAATCTGCCTATCTCTCTCAGTTCATATACTGTCATGTTGGAAGCTAGACTGAACAATTTATAAATTTCGTCACTGCGGCCTATGCGTAGGCCCCGGGCGGAGGCTGACCCTTGTCGCCCTTGTCCTAGGCTCGGAGCTATGGTCGCCCCGTCTGGCCTACGCTTATGGTTCGGAGCTATGGTCGCCCCGTCTGGCCTATGCTTAGGGTTTGGAGCTAGGGTCGTGTTGGAAACGTTTTCCTCTGTCGAAGCAGAGACCGGGAGACGTTGGCATATCTCTCCGGCCGAAGTTCCTCTTTACTGAGAACTCGCCAATGCGCCGCTGTAGTCATCCAAGTCTGACTAAGACTCAGCTCGGCGCAGCTTATACGTTTCAAGGGGGGAGGGATACACAGAGGTGGAGACAAACTAAACAAAGCACAGCATGTTCCAGGAATCAGCCTGGAAGTTCCCCAGCCCTGATTTCATCAGCATAACACTGCCTTTCAAATGCCTCTCCAGGTGCTAACCCTAATTAGCATGATAGTATCACCCAGACCTTCACATTACCATAGCGACAAAGGCACGGCCTGGCCTTGAGATTAGCATTCACCTTTACTTTGGGCCCCCACCCGGTGATCAGGAAGCTCACAGAGATGAAATGTCAATGTCTCAGACTCCTGGGCCCCCAGACTTGATCTTATTACAAATGTCCCCATCTTTACCCCCAACTGCAAATCCAATCTGCCTATCTCTCTCAGTTCATATACTGTCATGTTGGAAGCTAGACTGAACAATTTATAAATTTCGTCACTGCGGCCTATGCGTAGGCCCCGGGCGGAGGCTGACCCTTGTCGCCCTTGTCCTAGGCTCGGAGCTATGGTCGCCCCGTCTGGCCTTCGCTTATGGTTCGGAGCTATGGTCGCCCCGTCTGGCCTATGCTTAGGGTTTGGAGCTAGGGTCGTGTTGGAAACGTTTTCCTCTGTCGAAGCAGAGACCGGGAGACGTTGGCATATCTCTCCGGCCGAAGTTCCTCTTTACTGAGAACTCGCC
>NW_027325970.1:346555-351555 GCF_048594095.1 Paramormyrops kingsleyae
GTAGATAAAAAAATATGTGCATGTCTATGAAGCTGTAGAGAAGCCTTGTTTTTTTTTTTTTCCCCCAGGTTTTATTTACTTACTTTTTATTTTGCATGTTCTGAAATATAGCTTATGTTTTCGTTGCCCTAGGGCAACGTTCTGCGATAAGGGGTAGATTTTAAGAGGCTTTCTTGACAGTGTGTTAGTATATTATTGCATGTACTTTTGCACATTGTAAGCACAATGTTTTTTAAATTATTTTCTAATTTAATTTAACGCATTTTGGCAGAAAATGGACACAAGATTTCCTATGGGAGTAAAACTCAGGATCAGCATGTTAGGGATATCCCATCAGACAGTGAGATAGACTGCAGTGACAGTGAGGAGGAGTGGAATGCAGAGAAAGGTTTGAGCAGAAGTGAAAGTAGGTTTTAAAATATTGCTTCTCTGGTTGTCATTGAACTCATTTGCATAAACAAATCAAATGTGTTGATAAATTTTTAGATGTCATTCAAATGAAATAAAGGTGTGTGCAGCAGACAGGGTATCCAATACAGTCATGTAAGCTTTAGTTGTGATTGATGTATTTTTGTTGACGTATATGTATATATATTTATAGACGATCAATACACCAGTGATGAAGAGGAACATGACGATGACAGTCTGCCTGAAGATGACAGTAGTTCTTCCAAGACCCCTCGATGGAAAACATGTCACACCATTACCTCTCCTGTGCAAGCCACTTAACCTTACTGTTCAAGAACTTGAACAGTTCTTTGCCACTGTGCTCCATATGTCAATATTTGGTCTTCCAGCTACTCGCATGTTCTGGAGCCATAGTAGCCACATTGCACTGTTGCTGATGTTATGCCTCTTGCACGATGGGAAGCCATCAAAAATTTTGTTACTTTGCATTGCTCTCTGAGCATTGTATTATGATCTATGAAGACATAATTTTCTCTGTGGTTTTGTATCAGTGTTGCACAACTTTGCCCTTAGGCAACAAAAGATCATTTGGAGAGGGGGGCGGTGAAATAAATATGTACATACATAATCAATAAAATGTCCCAAAATTAACCAATAAGTGATGTGGAATAATTTCTTATCATGTACCATCAAATTGTGTGCGGTAGAGGGTTAATGTAAATGCGGCCGCCCGCTGCGCTACATGTAAATGCGGCCGCCCCCAGGTCAACTAGGTCCGAACGGGCCCGCCTGATCAACTAGACCTCAATCGGGCCGGCAGGTCCCTGAATGTAAACGAGGCCGCCCACTGCGGTACTTGTGAATGCGGCCGCCCGGTCAACTAGGTGCGAACGGGCCCGCCCGATCAACCAGGTGCGAATGGCCCCGCCCGATCAACTAGGTGTGAACGGGCCCGCCTGATCAACTAGGTGTGAATGGGGCCGCCGGGTCCACTTAATGTAAATGAGGCCGCCAGCTCAACTAAGTGTAGACGGGGCCGCCTGGCCAATTAGGCGTTAATGGGGCTGCCGGGGAGGCTTCCCTCTGCCCGGGCTGGAGGCCCCGCAGTGGCCATTCGCCTCTGGGACATATTGGCAGAGTCCGCGGCCTATGCGTAGGCCCCGGGCGGAGGCTGACCCTTGTCGCCCTTGTCCTAGGCTCGGAGCTATGGTCGCCCCGTCTGGCCTTCGCTTATGGTTCGGAGCTATGGTCGCCCCGTCTGGCCTATGCTTAGGGTTTGGAGCTAGGGTCGTGTTGGAAACGTTTTCCTCTGTCGAAGCAGAGACCGGGAGACGTTGGCATATCTCTCCGGCCGAAGTTCCTCTTTACTGAGAACTCGCCAATGCGCCGCTGTAGTCATCCAAGTCTGACTAAGACTCAGCTCGGCGCAGCTTATACGTTTCAAGGGGGGAGGGATACACAGAGGTGGAGACAAACTAAACAAAGCACAGCATGTTCCAGGAATCAGCCTGGAAGTTCCCCAGCCCTGATTTCATCAGCATAACACTGCTTTCAAATGCCTCTCCAGGTGCTAACCCTAATTAGCATGATAGTATCACCCAGACCTTCACATTACCATAGCGACAAAGGCACGGCCTGGCCTTGAGATTAGCATTCACCTTTACTTTGGGCCCCCACCCGGTGATCAGGAAGCTCACAGAGATGAAATGTCAATGTCTCAGACTCCTGGGCCCCCAGACTTGATCTTATTACAAATGTCCCCATCTTTACCCCCAACTGCAAATCCAATCTGCCTATCTCTCTCAGTTCATATACTGTCATGTTGGAAGCTAGACTGAACAATTTATAAATTTCGTCACTGCGGCCTATGCGTAGGCCCGGGCGGAGGCTGACCCTTGTCGCCCTTGTCCTAGGCTCGGAGCTATGGTCGCCCCGTCTGGCCTACGCTTATGGTTCGGGCTATGGTCGCCCGTCTGGCCTATGCTTATGGTTTGGAGCTAGGGTCGTGTTGGAAACGTTTTCCTCTGTCGAAGCAGAGACCGGGAGACCGTTGGCATATCTCTCCGGCCGAAGTTCCCTCTTTACTGAGAACTCGCCAATGCGCCGCTGTAGTCATCCAAGTCTGACTAAGACTCAGCTCGGCGCAGCTTATACGTTTCAAGGGGGAGGGATACACAGAGGTGGAGACAAACTAAACAAAGCACAGCATGTTCCAGGAATCAGCCTGGAAGTTCCCCAGCCCTGATTTCATCAGCATAACACTGCCTTTCAAATGCCTCTCCAGGTGCTAACCCTAATTAGCATGATAGTATCACCCAGACCTTCACATTACCATAGCGACAAAGGCACGGCCTGGCCTTGAGATTAGCATTCACCTTACTTTGGGCCACCGGTGATCAGGAAGCTCACAGAGATGAAATGTCAATGTCTCAGACTCCTGGGCCCCCAGACTTGATCTTATTACAAATGTCCCCATCTTTACCCCCAACTGCAAATCCAATCTGCCTATCTCTCTCAGTTCATATACTGTCATGTTGGAAGCTAGACTGAACAATTTATAAATTTCGTCACTGCGGCCTATGCGTAGGCCCCGGGCGGAGGCTGACCCTTGTCGCCCTTGTCCTAGGCTCGGAGCTATGGTCGCCCCGTCTGGCCTACGCTTATGGTTCGGAGCTATGGTCGCCCCGTCTGGCCTATGCTTAGGGTTTGGAGCTAGGGTCGTGTGGAAACGTTTTCCTCTGTCGAAGCAGAGACCGGGAGACGTTGGCATATCTCTCCGGCCGAAGTTCCTCTTTACTGAGAACTCGCCAATGCGCCGCTGTAGTCATCCAAGTCTGACTAAGACTCAGCTCGGCGCAGCTTATACGTTTCAAGGGGGGAGGGATACACAGAGGTGGAGACAAACTAAACAAAGCACAGCATGTTCCAGGAATCAGCCTGGAAGTTCCCCAGCCCTGATTTCATCAGCATAACACTGCCTTTCAAATGCCTCTCCAGGTGCTAACCCTAATTAGCATGATAGTATCACCCAGACCTTCACATTACCATAGCGACAAAGGCACGGCCTGGCCTTGAGATTAGCATTCACCTTTACTTTGGGCCCCCACCCTGTGATCAGGAAGCTCACAGAGATGAAATGTCAATGTCTCAGACTCCTGGGCCCCCAGACTTGATCTTATTACAAATGTCCCCATCTTTACCCCCAACTGCAAATCCAATCTGCCTATCTCTCTCAGTTCATATACTGTCATGTTGGAAGCTAGACTGAACAATTTATAAATTTCGTCACTGCGGCCTATGCGTAGGCCCCGGGCGGAGGCTGACCCTTGTCGCCCTTGTCCTAGGCTCGGAGCTATGGTCGCCCCGTCTGGCCTCCGCTTATGGTTCGGAGCTATGGTCGCCCCGTCTGGCCTATGCTTAGGGTTTGGAGGCTAGGGTCGTGTTGGAAACGTTTTCCTCTGTCGAAGCAGAGACCGGGAGACGTTGGCATATCTCTCCGGCCGAAGTTCCTCTTTACTGAGAACTCGCCAATGCGCCGCTGTAGTCATCCAAGTCTGACTAAGACTCAGCTCGGCGCAGCTTATACGTTTCAAGGGGGAGGGATACACAGAGGTGGAGACAAACTAAACAAAGCACAGCATGTTCCAGGAATCAGCCTGGAAGTTCCCCAGCCCTGATTTCATCAGCATAACACTGCCTTTCAAATGCCTCTCCAGGTGCTAACCCTAATTAGCATGATAGTATCACCCAGACCTTCACATTACCATAGCGACAAAGGCACGGCCTGGCCTTGAGATTAGCATTCACCTTTACTTTGGGCCCCCACCCGGTGATCAGGAAGCTCACAGAGATGAAATGTCAATGTCTCAGACTCCTGGGCCCCCAGACTTGATCTTATTACAAATGTCCCCATCTTTACCCCCAACTGCAAATCCAATCTGCCTATCTCTCTCAGTTCATATACTGTCATGTTGGAAGCTAGACTGAACAATTTATAAATTTCGTCACTGCGGCCTATGCGTAGGCCCCGGGCGGAGGCTGACCCTTGTCGCCCTTGTCCTAGGCTCGGAGCTATGGTCGCCCCGTCTGGCCTACGCTTATGGTTCGGAGCTATGGTCGCCCCGTCTGGCCTATGCTTAGGGTTTGGAGCTAGGGTCGTGTTGGAAACGTTTCCTCTGTCGAAGCAGAGACCGGGAGACGTTGGCATATCTCTCCGGCCGAAGTTCCTCTTTACTGAGAACTCGCCAATGCGCCGCTGTAGTCATCCAAGTCTGACTAAGACTCAGCTCGGCGCAGCTTATACGTTTCAAGGGGGGAGGGATACACAGAGGTGGAGACAAACTAAACAAAGCACAGCATGTTCCAGGAATCAGCCTGGAAGTTCCCCAGCCCTGATTTCATCAGCATAACATGCCTTTCAAATGCCTCTCCAGGTGCTAACCCTAATTAGCATGATAGTATCACCCAGACCTTCACATTACCATAGCGACAAAGGCACGGCCTGGCCTTGAGATTAGCATTCACCTTTACTTTGGGCCCCACCCGGTGATCAGGAAGCTCACAGAGATGAAATGTCAATGTCTCAGACTCCT
>NW_027325970.1:361555-364055 GCF_048594095.1 Paramormyrops kingsleyae
GGCCCACTAAATGCTAATGAGGCCGCCTTTTCAACTATGTGCAAATACGGCCGACCTGGTCAAATGCATGTAAATCCGGCCGCCTTTTCAACTGTGAAAATCCGGCCGCCCGGTCAATTAGGTGCGAACGGGGCCGTCGGGTCACCTTAATGTAAATGAGGCCGCCCACTGCCCTACATTTAAATGCGGGCGTACCGGTCAACTATGTGCGAACGGGCCCGCCTGATCAACTAGGTGTGAAAGGGGCCGGCAGGCCCACTGAATGTAAATGAGGCCGCCCGCTGTGCTTCCTTCATTAACCTTATTTATATTGGCATTATCTGTAGATAAAAAAATATGTGCATGTCTATGAAGCTGTAGAGAAGCCTTGTTTTTTTTTTTTTCCCCCAGGTTTTATTTACTTACTTTTTATTTTGCATGTTCTGAAATATAGCTTATGTTTTCGTTGCCCTAGGGCAACGTTCTGCGATAAGGGGTAGATTTTAAGAGGCTTTCTTGACAGTGTGTTAGTATATTATTGCATGTACTTTTGCACATTGTAAGCACAATGTTTTTTAAATTATTTTCTAATTTAATTTAACGCATTTTGGCAGAAAATGGACACAAGATTTTCCTATGGGAGTAAAACTCAGGATCAGCATGTTAGGGATATCCCATCAGACAGTGAGATAGACTGCAGTGACAGTGAGGAGGAGTGGAATGCAGAGAAAGGTTTGAGCAGAAGTGAAAGTAGGTTTTAAAATATTGCTTCTCTGGTTGTCATTGAACTCATTTGCATAAACAAATCAAATGTGTTGATAAATTTTTAGATGTCATTCAAATGAAATAAAGGTGTGTGCAGCAGACAGGGTATCCAATACAGTCATGTAAGCTTTAGTTGTGATTGATGTATTTTTGTTGACGTATATGTATATATTTATAGACGATCAATACACCAGTGATGAAGAGGAACATGACGATGACAGTCTGCCTGAAGATGACAGTAGTTCTTCCAAGACCCCTCGATGGAAAACATGTCACACCATTACCTCTCCTGTGCAAGCCACTTAACCTTACTGTTCAAGAACTTGAACAGTTCTTTGCCACTGTGCTCCATATGTCAATATTTGGTCTTCCAGCTACTCGCATGTTCTGGAGCCATAGTAGCCACATTGCACATGTTGCTGATGTTATGCCTCTTGCACGATGGGAAGCCATCAAAAATTTTGTTACTTTGCATTGCTCTCTGAGCATTGTATTATGATCTATGAAGACATAATTTTCTCTGTGGTTTTGTATCAGTGTTGCACAACTTTGCCCTTAGGCAACAAAAGATCATTTGGAGAGGGGGGCGGTGAAATAAATATGTACATACATAATCAATAAAATGTCCCAAAATTAACCAATAAGTGATGTGGAATAATTTCTTATCATGTACCATCAAATTGTGTGCGGTAGAGGGTTAATGTAAATGCGGCCGCCCGCTGCGCTACATGTAAATGCGGCCGCCCCCAGGTCAACTAGGTCCGAACGGGCCCGCCTGATCAACTAGACGTCAATCGGGCCGGCAGGTCCCCTGAATGTAAACGAGGCCGCCCACTGCGGTACTTGTGAATGCGGCCGCCCGGTCAACTAGGTGCGAACGGGCCCGCCCGATCAACCAGGTGCGAATGGCCCCGCCCGATCAACTAGGTGTGAACGGGCCCGCCTGATCAACTAGGTGTGAATGGGGCCGCCGGGTCCACTTAATGTAAATGAGGCCGCCAGCTCAACTAAGTGTAGACGGGGCCGCCTGGCCAATTAGGCGTTAATGGGGCTGCCGGGGAGGCTTCCCCTCTGCCCGGGCTGGAGGCCCCGCAGTGGCCATTCGCCTCTGGGACATATTGGCAGAGTCCGCGGCCTATGCGTAGGCCCCGGGCGGAGGCTGACCCTTGTCGCCCTTGTCCTAGGCTCGGAGCTATGGTCGCCCCGTCTGGCCTTCGCTTATGGTTCGGAGCTATGGTCGCCCCGTCTGGCCTATGCTTAGGGTTTGGAGCTAGGGTCGTGTTGGAAACGTTTTCCTCTGTCGAAGCAGAGACCGGGAGACGTTGGCATATCTCTCCGGCCGAAGTTCCTCTTTACTGAGAACTCGCCAATGCGCCGCTGTAGTCATCCAAGTCTGACTAAGACTCAGCTCGGCGCAGCTTATACGTTTCAAGGGGGGAGGGATACACAGAGGTGGAGACAAACTAAACAAAGCACAGCATGTTCCAGGAATCAGCCTGGAAGTTCCCCAGCCCTGATTTCATCAGCATAACACTGCCTTTCAAATGCCTCTCCAGGTGCTAACCCTAATTAGCATGATAGTATCACCCAGACCTTCACATTACCATAGCGACAAAGGCACGGCCTGGCCTTGAGATTAGCATTCACCTTTACTTTGGGCCCCCACCCGGTGATCAGGAAGCTCACAGAGATGAAATGTCAATGTCTCAGACTCCTGGGCCCCCAGACTTGATCTTATTACAAATGTCCCCATCTT
>NW_027325970.1:374055-376555 GCF_048594095.1 Paramormyrops kingsleyae
CAGACGTGGCACTCGGAACCCGCTCGCCAGCCGGGCGCAGGGCACGGCTGGGGGGAGACGAGCGGGCGACATCTCATGCCGGAGCCCAGAAAGCCACCGGTTCTCCCCTGATATCCTGCTGGTGCCATGCAAGGGCACCGCCCACTGGTCCCGCCCCCAAGAGAAGGCGGGCCGGCGTGGCTGGGGAGGCTCCGCCCCCTGCCCAGACGAGAGGCCTGGCTTCGTCTGGTCGGTATCAGGTGTTGTTGGGGCCCGCCTGGCAGCCCGGGGGGGGGGAGGGGGGGGGGCAGAGTGGCACACGGAGAGCACCGGGAGGCCTCCGGGAGCTGGCCACTGCCCATCCCCCTCCCCACCCGCTCCACCCCCACCGCGCTACACCAAACCCCCCCCTCCCCCTTCCCCCCCCCCCCAAAAACCTCTCTCACCAAACTGCCCCCCCCACCCCCGGCCCCTCCCCATCTCACCACCCCCACTTACCCATGCGGCCCGCCGTCCCCGTGCTGGCCGGGGAGGCTTCCCTTCTGCCCAGGCAGAAGGCCTGGCTTCGTCTGGTCGATTTCGGGACATTGTTGTGCCCGCCTGGCAGCCCGGGGAGCACCGGGAGGCCTCCGGGAGCTGGCCACTGCCCATCCCCCCCCCCCCAGCTCCAACCACACCGCGCTAAACCCCCAACCCCCCCCCCCCCCCCTCACCAAACCCCCCCCCCCCCACCCCCCATCGTGCTAAATTAGGTGTGAATGGGGCCTCCTGGCCCACTAAATGCTAATGAGGCCGCCTTTTCAACTATGTGCAAATACGGCCGACCTGGTCAAATGCATGTAAATCCGGCCGCCTTTTCAACTGTGAAAATCCGGCCGCCCGGTCAATTAGGTGCGAACGGGGCCGTCGGGTCACCTTAATGTAAATGAGGCCGCCCACTGCCCTACATTTAAATGCGGGCGTACCGGTCAACTATGTGCGAACGGGCCCGCCTGATCAACTAGGTGTGAAAGGGGCCGGCAGGCCCACTGAATGTAAATGAGGCCGCCCGCTGTGCTTCCTTCATTAACCTTATTTATATTGGCATTATCTGTAGATAAAAAAATATGTGCATGTCTATGAAGCTGTAGAGAAGCCTTGTTTTTTTTTTTTTCCCCCAGGTTTTATTTACTTACTTTTTATTTTGCATGTTCTGAAATATAGCTTATGTTTTCGTTGCCCTAGGGCAACGTTCTGCGATAAGGGGTAGATTTTAAGAGGCTTTCTTGACAGTGTGTTAGTATATTATTGCATGTACTTTTGCACATTGTAAGCACAATGTTTTTTAAATTATTTTCTAATTTAATTTAACGCATTTTGGCAGAAAATGGACACAAGATTTTCCTATGGGAGTAAAACTCAGGATCAGCATGTTAGGGATATCCCATCAGACAGTGAGATAGACTGCAGTGACAGTGAGGAGGAGTGGAATGCAGAGAAAGGTTTGAGCAGAAGTGAAAGTAGGTTTTAAAATATTGCTTCTCTGGTTGTCATTGAACTCATTTGCATAAACAAATCAAATGTGTTGATAAATTTTTAGATGTCATTCAAATGAAATAAAGGTGTGTGCAGCAGACAGGGTATCCAATACAGTCATGTAAGCTTTAGTTGTGATTGATGTATTTTTGTTGACGTATATGTATATATATTTATAGACGATCAATACACCAGTGATGAAGAGGAACATGACGATGACAGTCTGCCTGAAGATGACAGTAGTTCTTCCAAGACCCCTCGATGGAAAACATGTCACACCATTACCTCTCCTGTGCAAGCCACTTAACCTTACTGTTCAAGAACTTGAACAGTTCTTTGCCACTGTGCTCCATATGTCAATATTTGGTCTTCCAGCTACTCGCATGTTCTGGAGCCATAGTAGCCACATTGCACATGTTGCTGATGTTATGCCTCTTGCACGATGGGAAGCCATCAAAAATTTTGTTACTTTGCATTGCTCTCTGAGCATTGTATTATGATCTATGAAGACATAATTTTCTCTGTGGTTTTGTATCAGTGTTGCACAACTTTGCCCTTAGGCAACAAAAGATCATTTGGAGAGGGGGGCGGTGAAATAAATATGTACATACATAATCAATAAAATGTCCCAAAATTAACCAATAAGTGATGTGGAATAATTTCTTATCATGTACCATCAAATTGTGTGCGGTAGAGGGTTAATGTAAATGCGGCCGCCCGCTGCGCTACATGTAAATGCGGCCGCCCCCAGGTCAACTAGGTCCGAACGGGCCCGCCTGATCAACTAGACGTCAATCGGGCCGGCAGGTCCCCTGAATGTAAACGAGGCCGCCCACTGCGGTACTTGTGAATGCGGCCGCCCGGTCAACTAGGTGCGAACGGGCCCGCCCGATCAACCAGGTGCGAATGGCCCCGCCCGATCAACTAGGTGTGAACGGGCCCGCCTGATCAACTAGGTGTGAATGGGGCCGCCGGGTCCACTTAATGTAAATGAGGCCGCCAGCTC
>NW_027325970.1:407130-409630 GCF_048594095.1 Paramormyrops kingsleyae
TTTGTTTAGTTTGTCTCCACCTCTGTGTATCCCTCCCCCCTTGAAACGTATAAGCTGCGCCGAGCTGAGTCTTAGTCAGACTTGGATGACTACAGCGGCGCATTGGCGAGTTCTCAGTAAAGAGGAACTTCGGCCGGAGAGATATGCCAACGTCTCCCGGTCTCTGCTTCGACAGAGGAAAACGTTTCCAACACGACCCTAGCTCCAAACCCTAAGCATAGGCCAGACGGGGCGACCATAGCTCCGAACCATAAGCGTAGGCCAGACGGGGCGACCATAGCTCCGAGCCTAGGACAAGGGCGACAAGGGTCAGCCTCCGCCCGGGGCCTACGCATAGGCCGCAGTGACGAAATTTATAAATTGTTCAGTCTAGCTTCCAACATGACAGTATATGAACTGAGAGAGATAGGCAGATTGGATTTGCAGTTGGGGGTAAAGATGGGGACATTTGTAATAAGATCAAGTCTGGGGGCCCAGGAGTCTGAGACATTGACATTTCATCTCTGTGAGCTTCCTGATCACCGGGTGGGGGCCCAAAGTAAAGGTGAATGCTAATCTCAAGGCCAGGCCGTGCCTTTGTCGCTATGGTAATGTGAAGGTCTGGGTGATACTATCATGCTAATTAGGGTTAGCACCTGGAGAGGCATTTGAAAGGCAGTGTTATGCTGATGAAATCAGGGCTGGGGAACTTCCAGGCTGATTCCTGGAACATGCTGTGCTTTGTTTAGTTTGTCTCCACCTCTGTGTATCCCTCCCCCCTTGAAACGTATAAGCTGCGCCGAGCTGAGTCTTAGTCAGACTTGGATGACTACAGCGGCGCATTGGCGAGTTCTCAGTAAAGAGGAACTTCGGCCGGAGAGATATGCCAACGTCTCCCGGTCTCTGCTTCGACAGAGGAAAACGTTTCCAACACGACCCTAGCTCCAAACCCTAAGCATAGGCCAGACGGGGCGACCATAGCTCCGAACCATAAGCGAAGGCCAGACGGGGCGACCATAGCTCCGAGCCTAGGACAAGGGCGACAAGGGTCAGCCTCCGCCCGGGGCCTACGCATAGGCCGCGGACTCTGCCAATATGTCCCAGAGGCGAATGGCCACTGCGGGGCCTCCAGCCCGGGCAGAGGGGAAGCCTCCCCGGCAGCCCCATTAACGCCTAATTGGCCAGGCGGCCCCGTCTACACTTAGTTGAGCTGGCGGCCTCATTTACATTAAGTGGACCCGGCGGCCCCATTCACACCTAGTTGATCAGGCGGGCCCGTTCACACCTAGTTGATCGGGCGGGGCCATTCGCACCTGGTTGATCGGGCGGGCCCGTTCGCACCTAGTTGACCGGGCGGCCGCATTCACAAGTACCGCAGTGGGCGGCCTCGTTTACATTCAGGGGACCTGCCGGCCCGATTGACGTCTAGTTGATCAGGCGGGCCCGTTCGGACCTAGTTGACCTGGGGGCGGCCGCATTTACATGTAGCGCAGCGGGCGGCCGCATTTACATTAACCCTCCACCGCACACAATTTGATGGTACATGATAAGAAATTATTCCACATCACTTATTGGTTAATTTTGGGACATTTTATTGATTATGTATGTACATATTTATTTCACCGCCCCCCTCTCCAAATGATCTTTTGTTGCCTAAGGGCAAAGTTGTGCAACACTGATACAAAACCACAGAGAAAATTATGTCTTCATAGATCATAATACAATGCTCAGAGAGCAATGCAAAGTAACAAAATTTTTGATGGCTTCCCATCGTGCAAGAGGCATAACATCAGCAACATGTGCAATGTGGCTACTATGGCTCCAGAACATGCGAGTAGCTGGAAGACCAAATATTGACATATGGAGCACAGTGGCAAAGAACTGTTCAAGTTCTTGAACAGTAAGGTTAAGTGGCTTGCACAGGAGAGGTAATGGTGTGACATGTTTTCCATCGAGGGGTCTTGGAAGAACTACTGTCATCTTCAGGCAGACTGTCATCGTCATGTTCCTCTTCATCACTGGTGTATTGATCGTCTATAAATATATATACATATACGTCAACAAAAATACATCAATCACAACTAAAGCTTACATGACTGTATTGGATACCCTGTCTGCTGCACACACCTTTATTTCATTTGAATGACATCTAAAAATTTATCAACACATTTGATTTGTTTATGCAAATGAGTTCAATGACAACCAGAGAAGCAATATTTTAAAACCTACTTTCACTTCTGCTCAAACCTTTCTCTGCATTCCACTCCTCCTCACTGTCACTGCAGTCTATCTCACTGTCTGATGGGATATCCCTAACATGCTGATCCTGAGTTTTACTCCCATAGGAAAATCTTGTGTCCATTTTCTGCCAAAATGCGTTAAATTAAATTAGAAAATAATTTAAAAAACATTGTGCTTACAATGTGCAAAAGTACATGCAATAATATACTAACACACTGTCAAGAAAGCCTCTTAAAATCTACCCCTTATCGCAGAACGTTGCCCTAGGGCAACGAAAACA
>NW_027325970.1:419630-422130 GCF_048594095.1 Paramormyrops kingsleyae
ACTTCCAGGCTGATTCCTGGAACATGCTGTGCTTTGTTTAGTTTGTCTCCACCTCTGTGTATCCCTCCCCCCTTGAAACGTATAAGCTGCGCCGAGCTGAGTCTTAGTCAGACTTGGATGACTACAGCGGCGCATTGGCGAGTTCTCAGTAAAGAGGAACTTCGGCCGGAGAGATATGCCAACGTCTCCCGGTCTCTGCTTCGACAGAGGAAAACGTTTCCAACACGACCCTAGCTCCAAACCCTAAGCATAGGCCAGACGGGGCGACCATAGCTCCGAACCATAAGCGTAGGCCAGACGGGGCGACCATAGCTCCGAGCCTAGGACAAGGGCGACAAGGGTCAGCCTCCGCCCGGGGCCTACGCATAGGCCGCAGTGACGAAATTTATAAATTGTTCAGTCTAGCTTCCAACATGACAGTATATGAACTGAGAGAGATAGGCAGATTGGATTTGCAGTTGGGGGTAAAGATGGGGACATTTGTAATAAGATCAAGTCTGGGGGCCCAGGAGTCTGAGACATTGACATTTCATCTCTGTGAGCTTCCTGATCACCGGGTGGGGGCCCAAAGTAAAGGTGAATGCTAATCTCAAGGCCAGGCCGTGCCTTTGTCGCTATGGTAATGTGAAGGTCTGGGTGATACTATCATGCTAATTAGGGTTAGCACCTGGAGAGGCATTTGAAAGGCAGTGTTATGCTGATGAAATCAGGGCTGGGGAACTTCCAGGCTGATTCCTGGAACATGCTGTGCTTTGTTTAGTTTGTCTCCACCTCTGTGTATCCCTCCCCCCTTGAAACGTATAAGCTGCGCCGAGCTGAGTCTTAGTCAGACTTGGATGACTACAGCGGCGCATTGGCGAGTTCTCAGTAAAGAGGAACTTCGGCCGGAGAGATATGCCAACGTCTCCCGGTCTCTGCTTCGACAGAGGAAAACGTTTCCAACACGACCCTAGCTCCAAACCCTAAGCATAGGCCAGACGGGGCGACCATAGCTCCGAACCATAAGCGAAGGCCAGACGGGGCGACCATAGCTCCGAGCCTAGGACAAGGGCGACAAGGGTCAGCCTCCGCCCGGGGCCTACGCATAGGCCGCGGACTCTGCCAATATGTCCCAGAGGCGAATGGCCACTGCGGGGCCTCCAGCCCGGGCAGAGGGGAAGCCTCCCCGGCAGCCCCATTAACGCCTAATTGGCCAGGCGGCCCCGTCTACACTTAGTTGAGCTGGCGGCCTCATTTACATTAAGTGGACCCGGCGGCCCCATTCACACCTAGTTGATCAGGCGGGCCCGTTCACACCTAGTTGATCGGGCGGGGCCATTCGCACCTGGTTGATCGGGCGGGCCCGTTCGCACCTAGTTGACCGGGCGGCCGCATTCACAAGTACCGCAGTGGGCGGCCTCGTTTACATTCAGGGGACCTGCCGGCCCGATTGACGTCTAGTTGATCAGGCGGGCCCGTTCGGACCTAGTTGACCTGGGGGCGGCCGCATTTACATGTAGCGCAGCGGGCGGCCGCATTTACA
Organism: Paramormyrops kingsleyae; assembly: GCF_048594095.1. NCBI lineage: Eukaryota > Metazoa > Chordata > Actinopteri > Osteoglossiformes > Mormyridae > Paramormyrops > Paramormyrops kingsleyae. The sequence goes on from NW_027325970.1 coordinate 421,153, forward strand.
TTAACCCTCCACCGCACACAATTTGATGGTACATGATAAGAAATTATTCCACATCACTTATTGGTTAATTTTGGGACATTTTATTGATTATGTATGTACATATTTATTTCACCGCCCCCCTCTCCAAATGATCTTTTGTTGCCTAAGGGCAAAGTTGTGCAACACTGATACAAAACCACAGAGAAAATTATGTCTTCATAGATCATAATACAATGCTCAGAGAGCAATGCAAAGTAACAAAATTTTTGATGGCTTCCCATCGTGCAAGAGGCATAACATCAGCAACATGTGCAATGTGGCTACTATGGCTCCAGAACATGCGAGTAGCTGGAAGACCAAATATTGACATATGGAGCACAGTGGCAAAGAACTGTTCAAGTTCTTGAACAGTAAGGTTAAGTGGCTTGCACAGGAGAGGTAATGGTGTGACATGTTTTCCATCGAGGGGTCTTGGAAGAACTACTGTCATCTTCAGGCAGACTGTCATCGTCATGTTCCTCTTCATCACTGGTGTATTGATCGTCTATAAATATATATACATATACGTCAACAAAAATACATCAATCACAACTAAAGCTTACATGACTGTATTGGATACCCTGTCTGCTGCACACACCTTTATTTCATTTGAATGACATCTAAAAATTTATCAACACATTTGATTTGTTTATGCAAATGAGTTCAATGACAACCAGAGAAGCAATATTTTAAAACCTACTTTCACTTCTGCTCAAACCTTTCTCTGCATTCCACTCCTCCTCACTGTCACTGCAGTCTATCTCACTGTCTGATGGGATATCCCTAACATGCTGATCCTGAGTTTTACTCCCATAGGAAAATCTTGTGTCCATTTTCTGCCAAAATGCGTTAAATTAAATTAGAAAATAATTTAAAAAACATTGTGCTTACAATGTGCAAAAGTACATGCAATAATATACTAACACACTGTCAAGAAAGCCTCTTAAAATCTACCCCTTA
>NW_027325970.1:429630-432130 GCF_048594095.1 Paramormyrops kingsleyae
CCATAGCTCCGAGCCTAGGACAAGGGCGACAAGGGTCAGCCTCCGCCCGGGGCCTACGCATAGGCCGCAGTGACGAAATTTATAAATTGTTCAGTCTAGCTTCCAACATGACAGTATATGAACTGAGAGAGATAGGCAGATTGGATTTGCAGTTGGGGGTAAAGATGGGGACATTTGTAATAAGATCAAGTCTGGGGGCCCAGGAGTCTGAGACATTGACATTTCATCTCTGTGAGCTTCCTGATCACCGGGTGGGGGCCCAAAGTAAAGGTGAATGCTAATCTCAAGGCCAGGCCGTGCCTTTGTCGCTATGGTAATGTGAAGGTCTGGGTGATACTATCATGCTAATTAGGGTTAGCACCTGGAGAGGCATTTGAAAGGCAGTGTTATGCTGATGAAATCAGGGCTGGGGAACTTCCAGGCTGATTCCTGGAACATGCTGTGCTTTGTTTAGTTTGTCTCCACCTCTGTGTATCCCTCCCCCCTTGAAACGTATAAGCTGCGCCGAGCTGAGTCTTAGTCAGACTTGGATGACTACAGCGGCGCATTGGCGAGTTCTCAGTAAAGAGGAACTTCGGCCGGAGAGATATGCCAACGTCTCCCGGTCTCTGCTTCGACAGAGGAAAACGTTTCCAACACGACCCTAGCTCCAAACCCTAAGCATAGGCCAGACGGGGCGACCATAGCTCCGAACCATAAGCGAAGGCCAGACGGGGCGACCATAGCTCCGAGCCTAGGACAAGGGCGACAAGGGTCAGCCTCCGCCCGGGGCCTACGCATAGGCCGCGGACTCTGCCAATATGTCCCAGAGGCGAATGGCCACTGCGGGGCCTCCAGCCCGGGCAGAGGGGAAGCCTCCCCGGCAGCCCCATTAACGCCTAATTGGCCAGGCGGCCCCGTCTACACTTAGTTGAGCTGGCGGCCTCATTTACATTAAGTGGACCCGGCGGCCCCATTCACACCTAGTTGATCAGGCGGGCCCGTTCACACCTAGTTGATCGGGCGGGGCCATTCGCACCTGGTTGATCGGGCGGGCCCGTTCGCACCTAGTTGACCGGGCGGCCGCATTCACAAGTACCGCAGTGGGCGGCCTCGTTTACATTCAGGGGACCTGCCGGCCCGATTGACGTCTAGTTGATCAGGCGGGCCCGTTCGGACCTAGTTGACCTGGGGGCGGCCGCATTTACATGTAGCGCAGCGGGCGGCCGCATTTACATTAACCCTCCACCGCACACAATTTGATGGTACATGATAAGAAATTATTCCACATCACTTATTGGTTAATTTTGGGACATTTTATTGATTATGTATGTACATATTTATTTCACCGCCCCCCTCTCCAAATGATCTTTTGTTGCCTAAGGGCAAAGTTGTGCAACACTGATACAAAACCACAGAGAAAATTATGTCTTCATAGATCATAATACAATGCTCAGAGAGCAATGCAAAGTAACAAAATTTTTGATGGCTTCCCATCGTGCAAGAGGCATAACATCAGCAACATGTGCAATGTGGCTACTATGGCTCCAGAACATGCGAGTAGCTGGAAGACCAAATATTGACATATGGAGCACAGTGGCAAAGAACTGTTCAAGTTCTTGAACAGTAAGGTTAAGTGGCTTGCACAGGAGAGGTAATGGTGTGACATGTTTTCCATCGAGGGGTCTTGGAAGAACTACTGTCATCTTCAGGCAGACTGTCATCGTCATGTTCCTCTTCATCACTGGTGTATTGATCGTCTATAAATATATATACATATACGTCAACAAAAATACATCAATCACAACTAAAGCTTACATGACTGTATTGGATACCCTGTCTGCTGCACACACCTTTATTTCATTTGAATGACATCTAAAAATTTATCAACACATTTGATTTGTTTATGCAAATGAGTTCAATGACAACCAGAGAAGCAATATTTTAAAACCTACTTTCACTTCTGCTCAAACCTTTCTCTGCATTCCACTCCTCCTCACTGTCACTGCAGTCTATCTCACTGTCTGATGGGATATCCCTAACATGCTGATCCTGAGTTTTACTCCCATAGGAAAATCTTGTGTCCATTTTCTGCCAAAATGCGTTAAATTAAATTAGAAAATAATTTAAAAAACATTGTGCTTACAATGTGCAAAAGTACATGCAATAATATACTAACACACTGTCAAGAAAGCCTCTTAAAATCTACCCCTTATCGCAGAACGTTGCCCTAGGGCAACGAAAACATAAGCTATATTTCAGAACATGCAAAATAAAAAGTAAGTAAATAAAACCTGGGGGAAAAAAAAAAAAACAAGGCTTCTCTACAGCTTCATAGACATGCACATATTTTTTTATCTACAGATAATGCCAATATAAATAAGGTTAATGAAGGAAGCACAGCGGGCGGCCTCATTTACATTCAGTGGGCCTGCCGGCCCCTTTCACACCTAGTTGATCAGGCGGGCCCGTTCGCACATAGTTGACCGGTACGCCCGCATTTAAATGTAGGGCAGTGGGC
>NW_027325970.1:442130-444630 GCF_048594095.1 Paramormyrops kingsleyae
TAAGCGTAGGCCAGACGGGGCGACCATAGCTCCGAGCCTAGGACAAGGGCGACAAGGGTCAGCCTCCGCCCGGGGCCTACGCATAGGCCGCAGTGACGAAATTTATAAATTGTTCAGTCTAGCTTCCAACATGACAGTATATGAACTGAGAGAGATAGGCAGATTGGATTTGCAGTTGGGGGTAAAGATGGGGACATTTGTAATAAGATCAAGTCTGGGGGCCCAGGAGTCTGAGACATTGACATTTCATCTCTGTGAGCTTCCTGATCACCGGGTGGGGGCCCAAAGTAAAGGTGAATGCTAATCTCAAGGCCAGGCCGTGCCTTTGTCGCTATGGTAATGTGAAGGTCTGGGTGATACTATCATGCTAATTAGGGTTAGCACCTGGAGAGGCATTTGAAAGGCAGTGTTATGCTGATGAAATCAGGGCTGGGGAACTTCCAGGCTGATTCCTGGAACATGCTGTGCTTTGTTTAGTTTGTCTCCACCTCTGTGTATCCCTCCCCCCTTGAAACGTATAAGCTGCGCCGAGCTGAGTCTTAGTCAGACTTGGATGACTACAGCGGCGCATTGGCGAGTTCTCAGTAAAGAGGAACTTCGGCCGGAGAGATATGCCAACGTCTCCCGGTCTCTGCTTCGACAGAGGAAAACGTTTCCAACACGACCCTAGCTCCAAACCCTAAGCATAGGCCAGACGGGGCGACCATAGCTCCGAACCATAAGCGAAGGCCAGACGGGGCGACCATAGCTCCGAGCCTAGGACAAGGGCGACAAGGGTCAGCCTCCGCCCGGGGCCTACGCATAGGCCGCAGTGACGAAATTTATAAATTGTTCAGTCTAGCTTCCAACATGACAGTATATGAACTGAGAGAGATAGGCAGATTGGATTTGCAGTTGGGGGTAAAGATGGGGACATTTGTAATAAGATCAAGTCTGGGGGCCCAGGAGTCTGAGACATTGACATTTCATCTCTGTGAGCTTCCTGATCACCGGGTGGGGGCCCAAAGTAAAGGTGAATGCTAATCTCAAGGCCAGGCCGTGCCTTTGTCGCTATGGTAATGTGAAGGTCTGGGTGATACTATCATGCTAATTAGGGTTAGCACCTGGAGAGGCATTTGAAAGGCAGTGTTATGCTGATGAAATCAGGGCTGGGGAACTTCCAGGCTGATTCCTGGAACATGCTGTGCTTTGTTTAGTTTGTCTCCACCTCTGTGTATCCCTCCCCCCTTGAAACGTATAAGCTGCGCCGAGCTGAGTCTTAGTCAGACTTGGATGACTACAGCGGCGCATTGGCGAGTTCTCAGTAAAGAGGAACTTCGGCCGGAGAGATATGCCAACGTCTCCCGGTCTCTGCTTCGACAGAGGAAAACGTTTCCAACACGACCCTAGCTCCAAACCCTAAGCATAGGCCAGACGGGGCGACCATAGCTCCGAACCATAAGCGAAGGCCAGACGGGGCGACCATAGCTCCGAGCCTAGGACAAGGGCGACAAGGGTCAGCCTCCGCCCGGGGCCTACGCATAGGCCGCGGACTCTGCCAATATGTCCCAGAGGCGAATGGCCACTGCGGGGCCTCCAGCCCGGGCAGAGGGGAAGCCTCCCCGGCAGCCCCATTAACGCCTAATTGGCCAGGCGGCCCCGTCTACACTTAGTTGAGCTGGCGGCCTCATTTACATTAAGTGGACCCGGCGGCCCCATTCACACCTAGTTGATCAGGCGGGCCCGTTCACACCTAGTTGATCGGGCGGGGCCATTCGCACCTGGTTGATCGGGCGGGCCCGTTCGCACCTAGTTGACCGGGCGGCCGCATTCACAAGTACCGCAGTGGGCGGCCTCGTTTACATTCAGGGGACCTGCCGGCCCGATTGACGTCTAGTTGATCAGGCGGGCCCGTTCGGACCTAGTTGACCTGGGGGCGGCCGCATTTACATGTAGCGCAGCGGGCGGCCGCATTTACATTAACCCTCTACCGCACACAATTTGATGGTACATGATAAGAAATTATTCCACATCACTTATTGGTTAATTTTGGGACATTTTATTGATTATGTATGTACATATTTATTTCACCGCCCCCCTCTCCAAATGATCTTTTGTTGCCTAAGGGCAAAGTTGTGCAACACTGATACAAAACCACAGAGAAAATTATGTCTTCATAGATCATAATACAATGCTCAGAGAGCAATGCAAAGTAACAAAATTTTTGATGGCTTCCCATCGTGCAAGAGGCATAACATCAGCAACATGTGCAATGTGGCTACTATGGCTCCAGAACATGCGAGTAGCTGGAAGACCAAATATTGACATATGGAGCACAGTGGCAAAGAACTGTTCAAGTTCTTGAACAGTAAGGTTAAGTGGCTTGCACAGGAGAGGTAATGGTGTGACATGTTTTCCATCGAGGGGTCTTGGAAGAACTACTGTCATCTTCAGGCAGACTGTCATCGTCATGTTCCTCTTCATCACTGGTGTATTGATCGTCTATAAATATATATACATA
>NW_027325970.1:482130-484630 GCF_048594095.1 Paramormyrops kingsleyae
GTAATGTGAAGGTCTGGGTGATACTATCATGCTAATTAGGGTTAGCACCTGGAGAGGCATTTGAAAGGCAGTGTTATGCTGATGAAATCAGGGCTGGGGAACTTCCAGGCTGATTCCTGGAACATGCTGTGCTTTGTTTAGTTTGTCTCCACCTCTGTGTATCCCTCCCCCCTTGAAACGTATAAGCTGCGCCGAGCTGAGTCTTAGTCAGACTTGGATGACTACAGCGGCGCATTGGCGAGTTCTCAGTAAGAGGAACTTCGGCCGGAGAGATATGCCAACGTCTCCCGGTCTCTGCTTCGACAGAGGAAAACGTTTCCAACACGACCCTAGCTCCAAACCCTAAGCATAGGCCAGACGGGGCGACCATAGCTCCGAACCATAAGCGAAGGCCAGACGGGGCGACCATAGCTCCGAGCCTAGGACAAGGGCTGACAAGGGTCAGCCTCCGCCCGGGGCCTACGCATAGGCCGCAGTGACGAAATTTATAAATTGTTCAGTCTAGCTTCCAACATGACAGTATATGAACTGAGAGAGATAGGCAGATTGGATTTGCAGTTGGGGGTAAAGATGGGGACATTTGTAATAAGATCAAGTCTGGGGCCCAGGAGTCTGAGACATTGACATTTCATCTCTGTGAGCTTCCTGATCACCGGGTGGGGGCCCAAAGTAAAGGTGAATGCTAATCTCAAGGCCAGGCCGTGCCTTTGTCGCTATGGTAATGTGAAGGTCTGGGTGATACTATCATGCTAATTAGGGTTAGCACCTGGAGAGGCATTTGAAAGGCAGTGTTATGCTGATGAAATCAGGGCTGGGAACTTCCAGGCTGATTCCTGGAACATGCTGTGCTTTGTTTAGTTTGTCTCCACCTCTGTGTATCCCTCCCCCCTTGAAACGTATAAGCTGCGCCGAGCTGAGTCTTAGTCAGACCTTGGATGACTACAGCGGCGCATTGGCGAGTTCTCAGTAAAGAGGAACTTCGGCCGGAGAGATATGCCAACGTCTCCCCGGTCTCTGCTTCGACAGAGGAAAACGTTTCCAACACGACCCTAGCTCCAAACCCTAAGCATAGGCCAGACGGGGCGACCATAGCTCCGAACCATAAGCGAAGGCCAGACGGGGCGACCATAGCTCCGAGCCTAGGACAAGGGCGACAAGGGTCAGCCTCCGCCCGGGGCCTACGCATAGGCCGCGGACTCTGCCAATATGTCCCAGAGGCGAATGGCCACTGCGGGGCCTCCAGCCCGGGCAGAGGGGAAGCCTCCCCGGCAGCCCCATTAACGCCTAATTGGCCAGGCGGCCCCGTCTACACTTAGTTGAGCTGGCGGCCTCATTTACATTAAGTGGACCCGGCGGCCCATTCACACCTAGTTGATCAGGCGGGCCCGTTCACACCTAGTTGATCGGGCGGGGCCATTCGCACCTGGTTGATCGGGCGGGCCCGTTCGCACCTAGTTGACCGGGCGGCCGCATTCACAAGTACCGCAGTGGGCGGCCTCGTTTACATTCAGGGGACCTGCCGGCCCGATTGACGTCTAGTTGATCAGGCGGGCCCGTTCGGACCTAGTTGACCTGGGGGCGGCCGCATTTACATGTAGCGCAGCGGGCGGCCGCATTTACATTAACCCTCTACCGCACACAAATTTGATGGTACATGATAAGAAATTATTCCACATCAATTATTGGTTAATTTTGGGACATTTTATTGATTATGTATGTACATATTTATTTCACCGCCCCCCTCTCCAAATGATCTTTTGTTGCCTAAGGGCAAAGTTGTGCAACACTGATACAAAACCACAGAGAAAATTATGTCTTCATAGATCATAATACAATGCTCAGAGAGCAATGCAAAGTAACAAAATTTTTGATGGCTTCCCATCGTGCAAGAGGCATAACATCAGCAACATGTGCAATGTGGCTACTATGGCTCCAGAACATGCGAGTAGCTGGAAGAACCAAATATTGACATATGGAGCACAGTGGCAAAGAACTGTTCAAGTTCTTGAACAGTAAGGTTAAGTGGCTTGCACAGGAGAGGTAATGTGTGACATGTTTCCATCGAGGGTCTTGGAAGAACTACTGTCATCTTCAGGCAGACTGTCATCGTCATGTTCCTCTTCATCACTGGTGTATTGATCGTCTATAAATATATATACATATACGTCAACAAAAATACAATCAATCACAACTAAAGCTTACATGACTGTATTGGATACCCTGTCTGCTGCACACACCTTTATTTCATTTGAATGACATCTAAAAATTTATCAACACATTTGATTTGTTTATGCAAAAGAGTTCAATGACAACCAGAGAAGCAATATTTTAAAACCTACTTTCACTTCTGCTCAAACCTTTCTCTGCATTCCACTCCTCCTCACTGTCACTGCAGTCTATCTCACTGTCTGATGGGATATCCCTAACATGCTGATCCTGAGTTTTACTCCCATAGGAAAATCTTGTGTCCATTTTCTGCCAAAATGCGTTAAATTAAATT
>NW_027325970.1:494630-499630 GCF_048594095.1 Paramormyrops kingsleyae
TGGGTGATACTATCATGCTAATTAGGGTTAGCACCTGGAGAGGCATTTGAAAGGCAGTGTTATGCTGATGAAATCAGGGCTGGGGAACTTCCAGGCTGATTCCTGGAACATGCTGTGCTTTGTTTAGTTTGTCTCCACCTCTGTGTATCCCTCCCCCCTTGAAACGTATAAGCTGCGCCGAGCTGAGTCTTAGTCAGACTTGGATGACTACAGCGGCGCATTGGCGAGTTCTCAGTAAAGAGGAACTTCGGCCGGAGAGATATGCCAACGTCTCCCGGTCTCTGCTTCGACAGAGGAAAACGTTTCCAACACGACCCTAGCTCCAAACCCTAAGCATAGGCCAGACGGGGCGACCATAGCTCCGAACCATAAGCGTAGGCCAGACGGGGCGACCATAGCTCCGAGCCTAGGACAAGGGCGACAAGGGTCAGCCTCCGCCCGGGGCCTACGCATAGGCCGCAGTGACGAAATTTATAAATTGTTCAGTCTAGCTTCCAACATGACAGTATATGAACTGAGAGAGATAGGCAGATTGGATTTGCAGTTGGGGGTAAAGATGGGGACATTTGTAATAAGATCAAGTCTGGGGGCCCAGGAGTCTGAGACATTGACATTTCATCTCTGTGAGCTTCCTGATCACCGGGTGGGGGCCCAAAGTAAAGGTGAATGCTAATCTCAAGGCCAGGCCGTGCCTTTGTCGCTATGGTAATGTGAAGGTCTGGGTGATACTATCATGCTAATTAGGGTTAGCACCTGGAGAGGCATTTGAAAGGCAGTGTTATGCTGATGAAATCAGGGCTGGGGAACTTCCAGGCTGATTCCTGGAACATGCTGTGCTTTGTTTAGTTTGTCTCCACCTCTGTGTATCCCTCCCCCCTTGAAACGTATAAGCTGCGCCGAGCTGAGTCTTAGTCAGACTTGGATGACTACAGCGGCGCATTGGCGAGTTCTCAGTAAAGAGGAACTTCGGCCGGAGAGATATGCCAACGTCTCCCGGTCTCTGCTTCGACAGAGGAAAACGTTTCCAACACGACCCTAGCTCCAAACCCTAAGCATAGGCCAGACGGGGCGACCATAGCTCCGAACCATAAGCGTAGGCCAGACGGGGCGACCATAGCTCCGAGCCTAGGACAAGGGCGACAAGGGTCAGCCTCCGCCCGGGGCCTACGCATAGGCCGCAGTGACGAAATTTATAAATTGTTCAGTCTAGCTTCCAACATGACAGTATATGAACTGAGAGAGATAGGCAGATTGGATTTGCAGTTGGGGGTAAAGATGGGGACATTTGTAATAAGATCAAGTCTGGGGGCCCAGGAGTCTGAGACATTGACATTTCATCTCTGTGAGCTTCCTGATCACCGGGTGGGGGCCCAAAGTAAAGGTGAATGCTAATCTCAAGGCCAGGCCGTGCCTTTGTCGCTATGGTAATGTGAAGGTCTGGGTGATACTATCATGCTAATTAGGGTTAGCACCTGGAGAGGCATTTGAAAGGCAGTGTTATGCTGATGAAATCAGGGCTGGGGAACTTCCAGGCTGATTCCTGGAACATGCTGTGCTTTGTTTAGTTTGTCTCCACCTCTGTGTATCCCTCCCCCCTTGAAACGTATAAGCTGCGCCGAGCTGAGTCTTAGTCAGACTTGGATGACTACAGCGGCGCATTGGCGAGTTCTCAGTAAAGAGGAACTTCGGCCGGAGAGATATGCCAACGTCTCCCGGTCTCTGCTTCGACAGAGGAAAACGTTTCCAACACGACCCTAGCTCCAAACCCTAAGCATAGGCCAGACGGGGCGACCATAGCTCCGAACCATAAGCGTAGGCCAGACGGGGCGACCATAGCTCCGAGCCTAGGACAAGGGCGACAAGGGTCAGCCTCCGCCCGGGGCCTACGCATAGGCCGCAGTGACGAAATTTATAAATTGTTCAGTCTAGCTTCCAACATGACAGTATATGAACTGAGAGAGATAGGCAGATTGGATTTGCAGTTGGGGGTAAAGATGGGGACATTTGTAATAAGATCAAGTCTGGGGGCCCAGGAGTCTGAGACATTGACATTTCATCTCTGTGAGCTTCCTGATCACCGGGTGGGGGCCCAAAGTAAAGGTGAATGCTAATCTCAAGGCCAGGCCGTGCCTTTGTCGCTATGGTAATGTGAAGGTCTGGGTGATACTATCATGCTAATTAGGGTTAGCACCTGGAGAGGCATTTGAAAGGCAGTGTTATGCTGATGAAATCAGGGCTGGGGAACTTCCAGGCTGATTCCTGGAACATGCTGTGCTTTGTTTAGTTTGTCTCCACCTCTGTGTATCCCTCCCCCCTTGAAACGTATAAGCTGCGCCGAGCTGAGTCTTAGTCAGACTTGGATGACTACAGCGGCGCATTGGCGAGTTCTCAGTAAAGAGGAACTTCGGCCGGAGAGATATGCCAACGTCTCCCGGTCTCTGCTTCGACAGAGGAAAACGTTTCCAACACGACCCTAGCTCCAAACCCTAAGCATAGGCCAGACGGGGCGACCATAGCTCCGAACCATAAGCGAAGGCCAGACGGGGCGACCATAGCTCCGAGCCTAGGACAAGGGCGACAAGGGTCAGCCTCCGCCCGGGGCCTACGCATAGGCCGCAGTGACGAAATTTATAAATTGTTCAGTCTAGCTTCCAACATGACAGTATATGAACTGAGAGAGATAGGCAGATTGGATTTGCAGTTGGGGGTAAAGATGGGGACATTTGTAATAAGATCAAGTCTGGGGGCCCAGGAGTCTGAGACATTGACATTTCATCTCTGTGAGCTTCCTGATCACCGGGTGGGGGCCCAAAGTAAAGGTGAATGCTAATCTCAAGGCCAGGCCGTGCCTTTGTCGCTATGGTAATGTGAAGGTCTGGGTGATACTATCATGCTAATTAGGGTTAGCACCTGGAGAGGCATTTGAAAGGCAGTGTTATGCTGATGAAATCAGGGCTGGGGAACTTCCAGGCTGATTCCTGGAACATGCTGTGCTTTGTTTAGTTTGTCTCCACCTCTGTGTATCCCTCCCCCTTGAAACGTATAAGCTGCGCCGAGCTGAGTCTTAGTCAGACTTGGATGACTACAGCGGCGCATTGGCGAGTTCTCAGTAAAGAGGAACTTCGGCCGGAGAGATATGCCAACGTCTCCCGGTCTCTGCTTCGACAGAGGAAAACGTTTCCAACACGACCCTAGCTCCAAACCCTAAGCATAGGCCAGACGGGGCGACCATAGCTCCGAACCATAAGCGAAGGCCAGACGGGGCGACCATAGCTCCGAGCCTAGGACAAGGGCGACAAGGGTCAGCCTCCGCCCGGGGCCTACGCATAGGCCGCGGACTCTGCCAATATGTCCCAGAGGCGAATGGCCACTGCGGGGCCTCCAGCCCGGGCAGAGGGGAAGCCTCCCCGGCAGCCCCATTAACGCCTAATTGGCCAGGCGGCCCCGTCTACACTTAGTTGAGCTGGCGGCCTCATTTACATTAAGTGGACCCGGCGGCCCCATTCACACCTAGTTGATCAGGCGGGCCCGTTCACACCTAGTTGATCGGGCGGGGCCATTCGCACCTGGTTGATCGGGCGGGCCCGTTCGCACCTAGTTGACCGGGCGGCCGCATTCACAAGTACCGCAGTGGGCGGCCTCGTTTACATTCAGGGGACCTGCCGGCCCGATTGACGTCTAGTTGATCAGGCGGGCCCGTTCGGACCTAGTTGACCTGGGGGCGGCCGCATTTACATGTAGCGCAGCGGGCGGCCGCATTTACATTAACCCTCTACCGCACACAATTTGATGGTACATGATAAGAAATTATTCCACATCACTTATTGGTTAATTTTGGGACATTTTATTGATTATGTATGTACATATTTATTTCACCGCCCCCCTCTCCAAATGATCTTTTGTTGCCTAAGGGCAAAGTTGTGCAACACTGATACAAAACCACAGAGAAAATTATGTCTTCATAGATCATAATACAATGCTCAGAGAGCAATGCAAAGTAACAAAATTTTTGATGGCTTCCCATCGTGCAAGAGGCATAACATCAGCAACATGTGCAATGTGGCTACTATGGCTCCAGAACATGCGAGTAGCTGGAAGACCAAATATTGACATATGGAGCACAGTGGCAAAGAACTGTTCAAGTTCTTGAACAGTAAGGTTAAGTGGCTTGCACAGGAGAGGTAATGGTGTGACATGTTTTCCATCGAGGGGTCTTGGAAGAACTACTGTCATCTTCAGGCAGACTGTCATCGTCATGTTCCTCTTCATCACTGGTGTATTGATCGTCTATAAATATATATACATATACGTCAACAAAAATACATCAATCACAACTAAAGCTTACATGACTGTATTGGATACCCTGTCTGCTGCACACACCTTTATTTCATTTGAATGACATCTAAAAATTTATCAACACATTTGATTTGTTTATGCAAATGAGTTCAATGACAACCAGAGAAGCAATATTTTAAAACCTACTTTCACTTCTGCTCAAACCTTTCTCTGCATTCCACTCCTCCTCACTGTCACTGCAGTCTATCTCACTGTCTGATGGGATATCCCTAACATGCTGATCCTGAGTTTTACTCCCATAGGAAAATCTTGTGTCCATTTTCTGCCAAAATGCGTTAAATTAAATTAGAAAATAATTTAAAAAACATTGTGCTTACAATGTGCAAAAGTACATGCAATAATATACTAACACACTGTCAAGAAAGCCTCTTAAAATCTACCCCTTATCGCAGAACGTTGCCCTAGGGCAACGAAAACATAAGCTATATTTCAGAACATGCAAAATAAAAAGTAAGTAAATAAAACCTGGGGGAAAAAAAAAAAAACAAGGCTTCTCTACAGCTTCATAGACATGCACATATTTTTTTATCTACAGATAATGCCAATATAAATAAGGTTAATGAAGGAAGCACAGCGGGCGGCCTCATTTACATTCAGTGGGCCTGCCGGCCCCTTTCACACCTAGTTGATCAGGCGGGCCCGTT
>NW_027325970.1:518754-521254 GCF_048594095.1 Paramormyrops kingsleyae
TATTTACTTACTTTTTATTTTGCATGTTCTGAAATATAGCTTATGTTTTCGTTGCCCTAGGGCAACGTTCTGCGATAAGGGTAGATTTTAAGAGGCTTTCTTGACAGTGTGTTAGTATATTATTGCATGTACTTTTGCACATTGTAAGCACAATGTTTTTTAAATTATTTTCTAATTTAATTAACGCATTTTGGCAGAAAATGGACACAAGATTTCCTATGGGAGTAAAACTCAGGATCAGCATGTTAGGGATATCCCATCAGACAGTGAGATAGACTGCAGTGACAGTGAGGAGAAGTGAATGCAGAGAAAGGTTTGAGCAGAAGTGAAAGTAGGTTTTAAAATAATTGCTTCTCTGGTTGTCATTGAACTCATTTGCATAAACAAATCAAATGTGTTGATAAATTTTTAGATGTCATTCAAATGAATAAAGGTGTGTGCAGCAGACAGGGTATCCAATACAGTCATGTAAGCTTTAGTTGTGATTGATGTATTTTGTTGACGTATATGTATATATATTTTATAGACGATCAATACACCAGTGATGAAGAGGAACATGACGATGACAGTCTGCCTGAAGATGACAGTAGTTCTTCCAAGACCCCTCGATGGAAAACATGTCACACCATTACCTCTCCTGTGCAAGCCACTTAACCTTACTGTTCAAGAACTTGAACAGTTCTTTGCCACTGTGCTCCATATGTCAATATTTGGTCTTCCAGCTACTCGCATGTTCTGGAGCCATAGTAGCCACAATTGCACATGTTGCTGATGTTATGCCTCTTGCACGATGGGAAGCCATCAAAATTTTGTTACTTTGCATTGCTCTCTGAGCATTGTATTATGATCTATGAAGACATAATTTTCTCTGTGGTTTTGTATCAGTGTTGCACAACTTTGCCCTTAGGCAACAAAAGATCATTTGGAGAGGGGGGCGGTGAAATAAATATGTACATACATAATCAATAAAATGTCCCAAAATTAACCAATAAGTGATGTGGAATAATTTCTTATCATGTACCATCAAATTGTGTGCGGTAGAGGGTTAATGTAAATGCGGCCGCCCGCTGCGCTACATGTAAATGCGGCCGCCCCCAGGTCAACTAGGTCCGAACGGGCCCGCCTGATCAACTAGACGTCAATCGGGCCGGCAGGTCCCCTGAATGTAAACGAGGCCGCCCACTGCGGTACTTGTGAATGCGGCCGCCCGGTCAACTAGGTGCGAACGGGCCCGCCCGATCAACCAGGTGCGAATGCCCCGCCCGATCAACTAGGTGTGAACGGGCCCGCCTGATCAACTAGGTGTGAATGGGGCCGCCGGGTCCACTTAATGTAAATGAGGCCGCCAGCTCAACTAAGTGTAGACGGGGCCGCCTGGCCAATTAGGCGTTAATGGGGCTGCCGGGGAGGCTTCCCCTCTGCCCGGGCTGGAGGCCCCGCAGTGGCCATTCGCCTCTGGGACATATTGGCAGAGTCCGCGGCCTATGCGTAGGCCCCGGGCGGAGGCTGACCCTTGTCGCCCTTGTCCTAGGCTCGGAGCTATGGTCGCCCCGTCTGGCCTTCGCTTATGGTTCGGAGCTATGGTCGCCCCGTCTGGCCTATGCTTAGGGTTTGGAGCTAGGGTCGTGTTGGAAACGTTTTCCTCTGTCGAAGCAGAGACCGGGAGACGTTGGCATATCTCCCGGCCGAAGTTCCTCTTTACTGAGAACTCGCCAATGCGCCGCTGTAGTCATCCAAGTCTGACTAAGACTCAGCTCGGCGCAGCTTATACGTTTCAAGGGGGGAGGGATACACAGAGGTGGAGACAAACTAAACAAAGCACAGCATGTTCCAGGAATCAGCCTGGAAGTTCCCCAGCCTGATTTCATCAGCATAACACTGCCTTTCAAATGCCTCTCCAGGTGCTAACCCTAATTAGCATGATAGTATCACCCAGACCTTCACATTACCATAGCGACAAAGGCACGGCCTGGCCTTGAGATTAGCATTCACCTTTACTTGGGCCCCCACCCGGTGATCAGGAAGCTCACAGAGATGAAATGTCAATGTCTCAGACTCCTGGGCCCCCAGACTTGATCTTATTACAAATGTCCCCATCTTTACCCCCAACTGCAAATCCAATCTGCCTATCTCTCTCAGTTCATATACTGTCATGTTGGAAGCTAGACTGAACAATTTATAAATTTCGTCACTGGCGCCTATGCGTAGGCCCCGGGCGGAGGCTGACCCTTGTCGCCCTTGTCCTAGGCTCGGAGCTATGGTCGCCCCGTCTGGCCTACGCTAATGGTTCGGAGCTATGGTCGCCCCGTCTGGCCTATGCTTAGGGTTTGGAGCTAGGGTCGTGTTGGAAACGTTTTCCTCTGTCGAAGCAGAGACCGGGAGACGTTGGCATATCTCTCCGGCCGAAGTTCCTCTTTACTGAGAACTCGCCAATGCGCCGCTGTAGTCATCCAAGTCTGACTAAGACTCAGCTCGGCGCAGCTTATACGTTTCAAGGGGG
>NW_027325970.1:531254-533754 GCF_048594095.1 Paramormyrops kingsleyae
CCCAGGTTTTATTTACTTACTTTTTATTTTGCATGTTCTGAAATATAGCTTATGTTTTCGTTGCCCTAGGGCAACGTTCTGCGATAAGGGGTAGATTTTAAGAGGCTTTCTTGACAGTGTGTTAGTATATTATTGCATGTACTTTTGCACATTGTAATTTTTTAAATTATTTTCTAATTTAATTTAACGCATTTTGGCAGAAAATGGACACAAGATTTTCCTATGGGAGTAAAACTCAGGATCAGCATGTTAGGGATATCCCATCAGACAGTGAGATAGACTGCAGTGACAGTGAGGAGGAGTGGAATGCAGAGAAAGGTTTGAGCAGAAGTGAAAGTAGGTTTTAAAATATTGCTTCTCTGGTTGTCATTGAACTCATTTGCATAAACAAATCAAATGTGTTGATAAATTTTTAGATGTCATTCAAATGAAATAAAGGTGTGTGCAGCAGACAGGGTATCCAATACAGTCATGTAAGCTTTAGTTGTGATTGATGTATTTTTGTTGACGTATATGTATATATATTTATAGACGATCAATACACCAGTGATGAAGAGGAACATGACGATGACAGTCTGCCTGAAGATGACAGTAGTTCTTCCAAGACCCCTCGATGGAAAACATGTCACACCATTACCTCTCCTGTGCAAGCCACTTAACCTTACTGTTCAAGAACTTGAACAGTTCTTTGCCACTGTGCTCCATATGTCAATATTTGGTCTTCCAGCTACTCGCATGTTCTGGAGCCATAGTAGCCACATTGCACATGTTGCTGATGTTATGCCTCTTGCACGATGGGAAGCCATCAAAAATTTTGTTACTTTGCATTGCTCTCTGAGCATTGTATTATGATCTATGAAGACATAATTTTCTCTGTGGTTTTGTATCAGTGTTGCACAACTTTGCCCTTAGGCAACAAAAGATCATTTGGAGAGGGGGGCGGTGAAATAAATATGTACATACATAATCAATAAAATGTCCCAAAATTAACCAATAAGTGATGTGGAATAATTTCTTATCATGTACCATCAAATTGTGTGCGGTAGAGGGTTAATGTAAATGCGGCCGCCCGCTGCGCTACATGTAAATGCGGCCGCCCCCAGGTCAACTAGGTCCGAACGGGCCCGCCTGATCAACTAGACGTCAATCGGGCCGGCAGGTCCCCTGAATGTAAACGAGGCCGCCCACTGCGGTACTTGTGAATGCGGCCGCCCGGTCAACTAGGTGCGAACGGGCCCGCCCGATCAACCAGGTGCGAATGGCCCCGCCCGATCAACTAGGTGTGAACGGGCCCGCCTGATCAACTAGGTGTGAATGGGGCCGCCGGGTCCACTTAATGTAAATGAGGCCGCCAGCTCAACTAAGTGTAGACGGGGCCGCCTGGCCAATTAGGCGTTAATGGGGCTGCCGGGGAGGCTTCCCCTCTGCCCGGGCTGGAGGCCCCGCAGTGGCCATTCGCCTCTGGGACATATTGGCAGAGTCCGCGGCCTATGCGTAGGCCCCGGGCGGAGGCTGACCCTTGTCGCCCTTGTCCTAGGCTCGGAGCTATGGTCGCCCCGTCTGGCCTTCGCTTATGGTTCGGAGCTATGGTCGCCCCGTCTGGCCTATGCTTAGGGTTTGGAGCTAGGGTCGTGTTGGAAACGTTTTCCTCTGTCGAAGCAGAGACCGGGAGACGTTGGCATATCTCTCCGGCCGAAGTTCCTCTTTACTGAGAACTCGCCAATGCGCCGCTGTAGTCATCCAAGTCTGACTAAGACTCAGCTCGGCGCAGCTTATACGTTTCAAGGGGGGAGGGATACACAGAGGTGGAGACAAACTAAACAAAGCACAGCATGTTCCAGGAATCAGCCTGGAAGTTCCCCAGCCCTGATTTCATCAGCATAACACTGCCTTTCAAATGCCTCTCCAGGTGCTAACCCTAATTAGCATGATAGTATCACCCAGACCTTCACATTACCATAGCGACAAAGGCACGGCCTGGCCTTGAGATTAGCATTCACCTTTACTTTGGGCCCCCACCCGGTGATCAGGAAGCTCACAGAGATGAAATGTCAATGTCTCAGACTCCTGGGCCCCCAGACTTGATCTTATTACAAATGTCCCCATCTTTACCCCCAACTGCAAATCCAATCTGCCTATCTCTCTCAGTTCATATACTGTCATGTTGGAAGCTAGACTGAACAATTTATAAATTTCGTCACTGCGGCCTATGCGTAGGCCCCGGGCGGAGGCTGACCCTTGTCGCCCTTGTCCTAGGCTCGGAGCTATGGTCGCCCCGTCTGGCCTACGCTTATGGTTCGGAGCTATGGTCGCCCCGTCTGGCCTATGCTTAGGGTTTGGAGCTAGGGTCGTGTTGGAAACGTTTTCCTCTGTCGAAGCAGAGACCGGGAGACGTTGGCATATCTCTCCGGCCGAAGTTCCTCTTTACTGAGAACTCGCCAATGCGCCGCTGTAGTCATCCAAGTCTGACTAAGACTCAGCTCGGCGCAGCTTATACGTT
>NW_027325970.1:543754-546254 GCF_048594095.1 Paramormyrops kingsleyae
CCCCCTTCCCCCCCCCCCCAAAAACCTCTCTCACCAAACTGCCCCCCCCACCCCCGGCCCCTCCCCATCTCACCACCCCCACTTACCCATGCGGCCCGCCGTCCCCGTGCTGGCCGGGGAGGCTTCCCTTCTGCCCAGGCAGAAGGCCTGGCTTCGTCTGGTCGATTTCGGGACATTGTTGTGCCCGCCTGGCAGCCCGGGGAGCACCGGGAGGCCTCCGGGAGCTGGCCACTGCCCATCCCCCCCCCCCCAGCTCCAACCACACCGCGCTAAACCCCCAACCCCCCCCCCCCCCCCTCACCAAACCCCCCCCCCCCCCACCCCCCATCGTGCTAAATTAGGTGTGAATGGGGCCTCCTGGCCCACTAAATGCTAATGAGGCCGCCTTTTCAACTATGTGCAAATACGGCCGACCTGGTCAAATGCATGTAAATCCGGCCGCCTTTTCAACTGTGAAAATCCGGCCGCCCGGTCAATTAGGTGCGAACGGGGCCGTCGGGTCACCTTAATGTAAATGAGGCCGCCCACTGCCCTACATTTAAATGCGGGCGTACCGGTCAACTATGTGCGAACGGGCCCGCCTGATCAACTAGGTGTGAAAGGGGCCGGCAGGCCCACTGAATGTAAATGAGGCCGCCCGCTGTGCTTCCTTCATTAACCTTATTTATATTGGCATTATCTGTAGATAAAAAAATATGTGCATGTCTATGAAGCTGTAGAGAAGCCTTGTTTTTTTTTTTTTCCCCCAGGTTTTATTTACTTACTTTTTATTTTGCATGTTCTGAAATATAGCTTATGTTTTCGTTGCCCTAGGGCAACGTTCTGCGATAAGGGGTAGATTTTAAGAGGCTTTCTTGACAGTGTGTTAGTATATTATTGCATGTACTTTTGCACATTGTAAGCACAATGTTTTTTAAATTATTTTCTAATTTAATTTAACGCATTTTGGCAGAAAATGGACACAAGATTTTCCTATGGGAGTAAAACTCAGGATCAGCATGTTAGGGATATCCCATCAGACAGTGAGATAGACTGCAGTGACAGTGAGGAGGAGTGGAATGCAGAGAAAGGTTTGAGCAGAAGTGAAAGTAGGTTTTAAAATATTGCTTCTCTGGTTGTCATTGAACTCATTTGCATAAACAAATCAAATGTGTTGATAAATTTTTAGATGTCATTCAAATGAAATAAAGGTGTGTGCAGCAGACAGGGTATCCAATACAGTCATGTAAGCTTTAGTTGTGATTGATGTATTTTTGTTGACGTATATGTATATATATTTATAGACGATCAATACACCAGTGATGAAGAGGAACATGACGATGACAGTCTGCCTGAAGATGACAGTAGTTCTTCCAAGACCCCTCGATGGAAAACATGTCACACCATTACCTCTCCTGTGCAAGCCACTTAACCTTACTGTTCAAGAACTTGAACAGTTCTTTGCCACTGTGCTCCATATGTCAATATTTGGTCTTCCAGCTACTCGCATGTTCTGGAGCCATAGTAGCCACATTGCACATGTTGCTGATGTTATGCCTCTTGCACGATGGGAAGCCATCAAAAATTTTGTTACTTTGCATTGCTCTCTGAGCATTGTATTATGATCTATGAAGACATAATTTTCTCTGTGGTTTTGTATCAGTGTTGCACAACTTTGCCCTTAGGCAACAAAAGATCATTTGGAGAGGGGGGCGGTGAAATAAATATGTACATACATAATCAATAAAATGTCCCAAAATTAACCAATAAGTGATGTGGAATAATTTCTTATCATGTACCATCAAATTGTGTGCGGTAGAGGGTTAATGTAAATGCGGCCGCCCGCTGCGCTACATGTAAATGCGGCCGCCCCCAGGTCAACTAGGTCCGAACGGGCCCGCCTGATCAACTAGACGTCAATCGGGCCGGCAGGTCCCCTGAATGTAAACGAGGCCGCCCACTGCGGTACTTGTGAATGCGGCCGCCCGGTCAACTAGGTGCGAACGGGCCCGCCCGATCAACCAGGTGCGAATGGCCCCGCCCGATCAACTAGGTGTGAACGGGCCCGCCTGATCAACTAGGTGTGAATGGGGCCGCCGGGTCCACTTAATGTAAATGAGGCCGCCAGCTCAACTAAGTGTAGACGGGGCCGCCTGGCCAATTAGGCGTTAATGGGGCTGCCGGGGAGGCTTCCCCTCTGCCCGGGCTGGAGGCCCCGCAGTGGCCATTCGCCTCTGGGACATATTGGCAGAGTCCGCGGCCTATGCGTAGGCCCCGGGCGGAGGCTGACCCTTGTCGCCCTTGTCCTAGGCTCGGAGCTATGGTCGCCCCGTCTGGCCTTCGCTTATGGTTCGGAGCTATGGTCGCCCCGTCTGGCCTATGCTTAGGGTTTGGAGCTAGGGTCGTGTTGGAAACGTTTTCCTCTGTCGAAGCAGAGACCGGGAGACGTTGGCATATCTCTCCGGCCGAAGTTCCTCTTTACTGAGAACTCGCCAATGCGCCGCTGTAGTCATCCAAGTCT
>NW_027325970.1:556254-561254 GCF_048594095.1 Paramormyrops kingsleyae
CCCCCCCAAAAACCTCTCTCACCAAACTGCCCCCCCCACCCCCGGCCCCTCCCCATCTCACCACCCCCACTTACCCATGCGGCCCGCCGTCCCCGTGCTGGCCGGGGAGGCTTCCCTTCTGCCCAGGCAGAAGGCCTGGCTTCGTCTGGTCGATTTCGGGACATTGTTGTGCCCGCCTGGCAGCCCGGGGAGCACCGGGAGGCCTCCGGGAGCTGGCCACTGCCCATCCCCCCCCCCCCAGCTCCAACCACACCGCGCTAAACCCCCAACCCCCCCCCCCCCCCCTCACCAAACCCCCCCCCCCCCACCCCCCATCGTGCTAAATTAGGTGTGAATGGGGCCTCCTGGCCCACTAAATGCTAATGAGGCCGCCTTTTCAACTATGTGCAAATACGGCCGACCTGGTCAAATGCATGTAAATCCGGCCGCCTTTTCAACTGTGAAAATCCGGCCGCCCGGTCAATTAGGTGCGAACGGGGCCGTCGGGTCACCTTAATGTAAATGAGGCCGCCCACTGCCCTACATTTAAATGCGGGCGTACCGGTCAACTATGTGCGAACGGGCCCGCCTGATCAACTAGGTGTGAAAGGGGCCGGCAGGCCCACTGAATGTAAATGAGGCCGCCCGCTGTGCTTCCTTCATTAACCTTATTTATATTGGCATTATCTGTAGATAAAAAAATATGTGCATGTCTATGAAGCTGTAGAGAAGCCTTGTTTTTTTTTTTTTCCCCCAGGTTTTATTTACTTACTTTTTATTTTGCATGTTCTGAAATATAGCTTATGTTTTCGTTGCCCTAGGGCAACGTTCTGCGATAAGGGGTAGATTTTAAGAGGCTTTCTTGACAGTGTGTTAGTATATTATTGCATGTACTTTTGCACATTGTAAGCACAATGTTTTTTAAATTATTTTCTAATTTAATTTAACGCATTTTGGCAGAAAATGGACACAAGATTTTCCTATGGGAGTAAAACTCAGGATCAGCATGTTAGGGATATCCCATCAGACAGTGAGATAGACTGCAGTGACAGTGAGGAGGAGTGGAATGCAGAGAAAGGTTTGAGCAGAAGTGAAAGTAGGTTTTAAAATATTGCTTCTCTGGTTGTCATTGAACTCATTTGCATAAACAAATCAAATGTGTTGATAAATTTTTAGATGTCATTCAAATGAAATAAAGGTGTGTGCAGCAGACAGGGTATCCAATACAGTCATGTAAGCTTTAGTTGTGATTGATGTATTTTTGTTGACGTATATGTATATATATTTATAGACGATCAATACACCAGTGATGAAGAGGAACATGACGATGACAGTCTGCCTGAAGATGACAGTAGTTCTTCCAAGACCCCTCGATGGAAAACATGTCACACCATTACCTCTCCTGTGCAAGCCACTTAACCTTACTGTTCAAGAACTTGAACAGTTCTTTGCCACTGTGCTCCATATGTCAATATTTGGTCTTCCAGCTACTCGCATGTTCTGGAGCCATAGTAGCCACATTGCACATGTTGCTGATGTTATGCCTCTTGCACGATGGGAAGCCATCAAAAATTTTGTTACTTTGCATTGCTCTCTGAGCATTGTATTATGATCTATGAAGACATAATTTTCTCTGTGGTTTTGTATCAGTGTTGCACAACTTTGCCCTTAGGCAACAAAAGATCATTTGGAGAGGGGGGCGGTGAAATAAATATGTACATACATAATCAATAAAATGTCCCAAAATTAACCAATAAGTGATGTGGAATAATTTCTTATCATGTACCATCAAATTGTGTGCGGTAGAGGGTTAATGTAAATGCGGCCGCCCGCTGCGCTACATGTAAATGCGGCCGCCCCCAGGTCAACTAGGTCCGAACGGGCCCGCCTGATCAACTAGACGTCAATCGGGCCGGCAGGTCCCCTGAATGTAAACGAGGCCGCCCACTGCGGTACTTGTGAATGCGGCCGCCCGGTCAACTAGGTGCGAACGGGCCCGCCCGATCAACCAGGTGCGAATGGCCCCGCCCGATCAACTAGGTGTGAACGGGCCCGCCTGATCAACTAGGTGTGAATGGGGCCGCCGGGTCCACTTAATGTAAATGAGGCCGCCAGCTCAACTAAGTGTAGACGGGGCCGCCTGGCCAATTAGGCGTTAATGGGGCTGCCGGGGAGGCTTCCCCTCTGCCCGGGCTGGAGGCCCCGCAGTGGCCATTCGCCTCTGGGACATATTGGCAGAGTCCGCGGCCTATGCGTAGGCCCCGGGCGGAGGCTGACCCTTGTCGCCCTTGTCCTAGGCTCGGAGCTATGGTCGCCCCGTCTGGCCTTCGCTTATGGTTCGGAGCTATGGTCGCCCCGTCTGGCCTATGCTTAGGGTTTGGAGCTAGGGTCGTGTTGGAAACGTTTTCCTCTGTCGAAGCAGAGACCGGGAGACGTTGGCATATCTCTCCGGCCGAAGTTCCTCTTTACTGAGAACTCGCCAATGCGCCGCTGTAGTCATCCAAGTCTGACTAAGACTCAGCTCGGCGCAGCTTATACGTTTCAAGGGGGGAGGGATACACAGAGGTGGAGACAAACTAAACAAAGCACAGCATGTTCCAGGAATCAGCCTGGAAGTTCCCCAGCCCTGATTTCATCAGCATAACACTGCCTTTCAAATGCCTCTCCAGGTGCTAACCCTAATTAGCATGATAGTATCACCCAGACCTTCACATTACCATAGCGACAAAGGCACGGCCTGGCCTTGAGATTAGCATTCACCTTTACTTTGGGCCCCCACCCGGTGATCAGGAAGCTCACAGAGATGAAATGTCAATGTCTCAGACTCCTGGGCCCCCAGACTTGATCTTATTACAAATGTCCCCATCTTTACCCCCAACTGCAAATCCAATCTGCCTATCTCTCTCAGTTCATATACTGTCATGTTGGAAGCTAGACTGAACAATTTATAAATTTCGTCACTGCGGCCTATGCGTAGGCCCCGGGCGGAGGCTGACCCTTGTCGCCCTTGTCCTAGGCTCGGAGCTATGGTCGCCCCGTCTGGCCTACGCTTATGGTTCGGAGCTATGGTCGCCCCGTCTGGCCTATGCTTAGGGTTTGGAGCTAGGGTCGTGTTGGAAACGTTTTCCTCTGTCGAAGCAGAGACCGGGAGACGTTGGCATATCTCTCCGGCCGAAGTTCCTCTTTACTGAGAACTCGCCAATGCGCCGCTGTAGTCATCCAAGTCTGACTAAGACTCAGCTCGGCGCAGCTTATACGTTTCAAGGGGGGAGGGATACACAGAGGTGGAGACAAACTAAACAAAGCACAGCATGTTCCAGGAATCAGCCTGGAAGTTCCCCAGCCCTGATTTCATCAGCATAACACTGCCTTTCAAATGCCTCTCCAGGTGCTAACCCTAATTAGCATGATAGTATCACCCAGACCTTCACATTACCATAGCGACAAAGGCACGGCCTGGCCTTGAGATTAGCATTCACCTTTACTTTGGGCCCCCACCCGGTGATCAGGAAGCTCACAGAGATGAAATGTCAATGTCTCAGACTCCTGGGCCCCCAGACTTGATCTTATTACAAATGTCCCCATCTTTACCCCCAACTGCAAATCCAATCTGCCTATCTCTCTCAGTTCATATACTGTCATGTTGGAAGCTAGACTGAACAATTTATAAATTTCGTCACTGCGGCCTATGCGTAGGCCCCGGGCGGAGGCTGACCCTTGTCGCCCTTGTCCTAGGCTCGGAGCTATGGTCGCCCCGTCTGGCCTACGCTTATGGTTCGGAGCTATGGTCGCCCCGTCTGGCCTATGCTTAGGGTTTGGAGCTAGGGTCGTGTTGGAAACGTTTTCCTCTGTCGAAGCAGAGACCGGGAGACGTTGGCATATCTCTCCGGCCGAAGTTCCTCTTTACTGAGAACTCGCCAATGCGCCGCTGTAGTCATCCAAGTCTGACTAAGACTCAGCTCGGCGCAGCTTATACGTTTCAAGGGGGGAGGGATACACAGAGGTGGAGACAAACTAAACAAAGCACAGCATGTTCCAGGAATCAGCCTGGAAGTTCCCCAGCCCTGATTTCATCAGCATAACACTGCCTTTCAAATGCCTCTCCAGGTGCTAACCCTAATTAGCATGATAGTATCACCCAGACCTTCACATTACCATAGCGACAAAGGCACGGCCTGGCCTTGAGATTAGCATTCACCTTTACTTTGGGCCCCCACCCGGTGATCAGGAAGCTCACAGAGATGAAATGTCAATGTCTCAGACTCCTGGGCCCCCAGACTTGATCTTATTACAAATGTCCCCATCTTTACCCCCAACTGCAAATCCAATCTGCCTATCTCTCTCAGTTCATATACTGTCATGTTGGAAGCTAGACTGAACAATTTATAAATTTCGTCACTGCGGCCTATGCGTAGGCCCCGGGCGGAGGCTGACCCTTGTCGCCCTTGTCCTAGGCTCGGAGCTATGGTCGCCCCGTCTGGCCTACGCTTATGGTTCGGAGCTATGGTCGCCCCGTCTGGCCTATGCTTAGGGTTTGGAGCTAGGGTCGTGTTGGAAACGTTTTCCTCTGTCGAAGCAGAGACCGGGAGACGTTGGCATATCTCTCCGGCCGAAGTTCCTCTTTACTGAGAACTCGCCAATGCGCCGCTGTAGTCATCCAAGTCTGACTAAGACTCAGCTCGGCGCAGCTTATACGTTTCAAGGGGGGAGGGATACACAGAGGTGGAGACAAACTAAACAAAGCACAGCATGTTCCAGGAATCAGCCTGGAAGTTCCCCAGCCCTGATTTCATCAGCATAACACTGCCTTTCAAATGCCTCTCCAGGTGCTAACCCTAATTAGCATGATAGTATCACCCAGACCTTCACATTACCATAGCGACAAAGGCACGGCCTGGCCTTGAGATTAGCATTCACCTTTACTTTGGGCCCCCACCCGGTGATCAGGAAGCTCACAGAGATGAAATGTCAATGTCTCAGACTCCTGGGCCCCCAGACTTGATCTTATTACAAATGTCCCC
>NW_027325970.1:571254-572409 GCF_048594095.1 Paramormyrops kingsleyae
CCCATCGTGCTAAATTAGGTGTGAATGGGGCCTCCTGGCCCACTAAATGCTAATGAGGCCGCCTTTTCAACTATGTGCAAATACGGCCGACCTGGTCAAATGCATGTAAATCCGGCCGCCTTTTCAACTGTGAAAATCCGGCCGCCCGGTCAATTAGGTGCGAACGGGGCCGTCGGGTCACCTTAATGTAAATGAGGCCGCCCACTGCCCTACATTTAAATGCGGGCGTACCGGTCAACTATGTGCGAACGGGCCCGCCTGATCAACTAGGTGTGAAAGGGGCCGGCAGGCCCACTGAATGTAAATGAGGCCGCCCGCTGTGCTTCCTTCATTAACCTTATTTATATTGGCATTATCTGTAGATAAAAAAATATGTGCATGTCTATGAAGCTGTAGAGAAGCCTTGTTTTTTTTTTTTTCCCCCAGGTTTTATTTACTTACTTTTTATTTTGCATGTTCTGAAATATAGCTTATGTTTTCGTTGCCCTAGGGCAACGTTCTGCGATAAGGGGTAGATTTTAAGAGGCTTTCTTGACAGTGTGTTAGTATATTATTGCATGTACTTTTGCACATTGTAAGCACAATGTTTTTTAAATTATTTTCTAATTTAATTTAACGCATTTTGGCAGAAAATGGACACAAGATTTTCCTATGGGAGTAAAACTCAGGATCAGCATGTTAGGGATATCCCATCAGACAGTGAGATAGACTGCAGTGACAGTGAGGAGGAGTGGAATGCAGAGAAAGGTTTGAGCAGAAGTGAAAGTAGGTTTTAAAATATTGCTTCTCTGGTTGTCATTGAACTCATTTGCATAAACAAATCAAATGTGTTGATAAATTTTTAGATGTCATTCAAATGAAATAAAGGTGTGTGCAGCAGACAGGGTATCCAATACAGTCATGTAAGCTTTAGTTGTGATTGATGTATTTTTGTTGACGTATATGTATATATATTTATAGACGATCAATACACCAGTGATGAAGAGGAACATGACGATGACAGTCTGCCTGAAGATGACAGTAGTTCTTCCAAGACCCCTCGATGGAAAACATGTCACACCATTACCTCTCCTGTGCAAGCCACTTAACCTTACTGTTCAAGAACTTGAACAGTTCTTTGCCACTGTGCTCCATATGTCAATATTTGGTCTTCCA
>NW_027325970.1:572509-577509 GCF_048594095.1 Paramormyrops kingsleyae
TCCATCCAAGACTTTGTCGGTTGGAAGAGAGCGGCGCACGACGCCCTCCTCTTCCACCACCGACGCGAGAAAGAATGGGGCCGGTCGGTGGACCAGGCGGCCGGGGCCAGAGAGGCGGGCCTGGCCAGAGTTCTGTGCGATGACGGGTGCCTCGCAAACTCACCCCGCCGCTGCGTTTGGCGGCCCGGGCCACTTGGCGCCTCGCAGGAAAACCCCGCTGCATTTGACCTTTGGTGGGCCGACAGGCCCGAGCAACAGCTACTGGAGCAGGCGGCCCCCGTTAACAGCTAGGTGATCAGCCAGGCCCGTTCACACCTAGTTGACCGCATTTACATGTAGCGCAGCGGGCAGCCTCACTTACATTCAGCGGACTGGGCGGGCCCATTCACTCCTAGTTGATCAGGCAGGCCCGTTCGCACCTAGTTGACCGTGCGGCCGCACTTACAATCAGTGGAGCAGACGGCCCCATCCTCACAGTTGGTTGACCAGGCGGCTGCAGTTCCATCTCGCTTGGTCGGGGGGAGGGGCACAATCCTCGCCACCTGCACAGGCCGGGTGTGGGGGGCCTGTCGGGGGGAGGCCTTAAGCCTCGGCCCTCCGGGGCCCAACGGGGCAGCCTCAGCAGCTCCGAACCATAAGCATAGGCCAGACAGGGCGACCATAGCTCCGAACCATAAGCATGGGCCAGACGGGGCGACCATAGCTCCGAGCCTAGGACAAGGGCGACAAGGGGCAGCCTCCGCCCGGGTCCTACGCATAGGCCGCAGTGACGACTGTAGGATTACACATTTATAAATTGTTCAGTCTAGCTTCCAACATGACAGTATATGAACTGAGAGAGATAGGCAGATTGGATTTGCAGTTGGGGGTAAAGATGGGGACATTTGTAATAAGATCAAGTCTGGGGGCCCAGGAGTCTGAGACATTGACATTTCATCTCTGTGAGCTTCCTGATCACCGGGTGGGGGCCCAAAGTAAAGGTGAATGCTAATCTCAAGGCCAGGCCGTGCCTTTGTCGCTATGGTAATGTGAAGGTCTGGGTGATACTATCATGCTAATTAGGGTTAGCACCTGGAGAGGCATTTGAAAGGCAGTGTTATGCTGATGAAATCAGGGCTGGGGAACTTCCAGGCTGATTCCTGGAACATGCTGTGCTTTGTTTAGTTTGTCTCCACCTCTGTGTATCCCTCCCCCCTTGAAACGTATAAGCTGCGCCGAGCTGAGTCTTAGTCAGACTTGGATGACTACAGCGGCGCATTGGCGAGTTCTCAGTAAAGAGGAACTTCGGCCGGAGAGATATGCCAACGTCTCCCGGTCTCTGCTTCGACAGAGGAAAACGTTTCCAACACGACCCTAGCTCCAAACCCTAAGCATAGGCCAGACGGGGCGACCATAGCTCCGAACCATAAGCGTAGGCCAGACGGGGCGACCATAGCTCCGAGCCTAGGACAAGGGCGACAAGGGTCAGCCTCCGCCCGGGGCCTACGCATAGGCCGCAGTGACGAAATTTATAAATTGTTCAGTCTAGCTTCCAACATGACAGTATATGAACTGAGAGAGATAGGCAGATTGGATTTGCAGTTGGGGGTAAAGATGGGGACATTTGTAATAAGATCAAGTCTGGGGGCCCAGGAGTCTGAGACATTGACATTTCATCTCTGTGAGCTTCCTGATCACCGGGTGGGGGCCCAAAGTAAAGGTGAATGCTAATCTCAAGGCCAGGCCGTGCCTTTGTCGCTATGGTAATGTGAAGGTCTGGGTGATACTATCATGCTAATTAGGGTTAGCACCTGGAGAGGCATTTGAAAGGCAGTGTTATGCTGATGAAATCAGGGCTGGGGAACTTCCAGGCTGATTCCTGGAACATGCTGTGCTTTGTTTAGTTTGTCTCCACCTCTGTGTATCCCTCCCCCCTTGAAACGTATAAGCTGCGCCGAGCTGAGTCTTAGTCAGACTTGGATGACTACAGCGGCGCATTGGCGAGTTCTCAGTAAAGAGGAACTTCGGCCGGAGAGATATGCCAACGTCTCCCGGTCTCTGCTTCGACAGAGGAAAACGTTTCCAACACGACCCTAGCTCCAAACCCTAAGCATAGGCCAGACGGGGCGACCATAGCTCCGAACCATAAGCGTAGGCCAGACGGGGCGACCATAGCTCCGAGCCTAGGACAAGGGCGACAAGGGTCAGCCTCCGCCCGGGGCCTACGCATAGGCCGCAGTGACGAAATTTATAAATTGTTCAGTCTAGCTTCCAACATGACAGTATATGAACTGAGAGAGATAGGCAGATTGGATTTGCAGTTGGGGGTAAAGATGGGGACATTTGTAATAAGATCAAGTCTGGGGGCCCAGGAGTCTGAGACATTGACATTTCATCTCTGTGAGCTTCCTGATCACCGGGTGGGGGCCCAAAGTAAAGGTGAATGCTAATCTCAAGGCCAGGCCGTGCCTTTGTCGCTATGGTAATGTGAAGGTCTGGGTGATACTATCATGCTAATTAGGGTTAGCACCTGGAGAGGCATTTGAAAGGCAGTGTTATGCTGATGAAATCAGGGCTGGGGAACTTCCAGGCTGATTCCTGGAACATGCTGTGCTTTGTTTAGTTTGTCTCCACCTCTGTGTATCCCTCCCCCCTTGAAACGTATAAGCTGCGCCGAGCTGAGTCTTAGTCAGACTTGGATGACTACAGCGGCGCATTGGCGAGTTCTCAGTAAAGAGGAACTTCGGCCGGAGAGATATGCCAACGTCTCCCGGTCTCTGCTTCGACAGAGGAAAACGTTTCCAACACGACCCTAGCTCCAAACCCTAAGCATAGGCCAGACGGGGCGACCATAGCTCCGAACCATAAGCGTAGGCCAGACGGGGCGACCATAGCTCCGAGCCTAGGACAAGGGCGACAAGGGTCAGCCTCCGCCCGGGGCCTACGCATAGGCCGCAGTGACGAAATTTATAAATTGTTCAGTCTAGCTTCCAACATGACAGTATATGAACTGAGAGAGATAGGCAGATTGGATTTGCAGTTGGGGGTAAAGATGGGGACATTTGTAATAAGATCAAGTCTGGGGGCCCAGGAGTCTGAGACATTGACATTTCATCTCTGTGAGCTTCCTGATCACCGGGTGGGGGCCCAAAGTAAAGGTGAATGCTAATCTCAAGGCCAGGCCGTGCCTTTGTCGCTATGGTAATGTGAAGGTCTGGGTGATACTATCATGCTAATTAGGGTTAGCACCTGGAGAGGCATTTGAAAGGCAGTGTTATGCTGATGAAATCAGGGCTGGGGAACTTCCAGGCTGATTCCTGGAACATGCTGTGCTTTGTTTAGTTTGTCTCCACCTCTGTGTATCCCTCCCCCCTTGAAACGTATAAGCTGCGCCGAGCTGAGTCTTAGTCAGACTTGGATGACTACAGCGGCGCATTGGCGAGTTCTCAGTAAAGAGGAACTTCGGCCGGAGAGATATGCCAACGTCTCCCGGTCTCTGCTTCGACAGAGGAAAACGTTTCCAACACGACCCTAGCTCCAAACCCTAAGCATAGGCCAGACGGGGCGACCATAGCTCCGAACCATAAGCGTAGGCCAGACGGGGCGACCATAGCTCCGAGCCTAGGACAAGGGCGACAAGGGTCAGCCTCCGCCCGGGGCCTACGCATAGGCCGCAGTGACGAAATTTATAAATTGTTCAGTCTAGCTTCCAACATGACAGTATATGAACTGAGAGAGATAGGCAGATTGGATTTGCAGTTGGGGGTAAAGATGGGGACATTTGTAATAAGATCAAGTCTGGGGGCCCAGGAGTCTGAGACATTGACATTTCATCTCTGTGAGCTTCCTGATCACCGGGTGGGGGCCCAAAGTAAAGGTGAATGCTAATCTCAAGGCCAGGCCGTGCCTTTGTCGCTATGGTAATGTGAAGGTCTGGGTGATACTATCATGCTAATTAGGGTTAGCACCTGGAGAGGCATTTGAAAGGCAGTGTTATGCTGATGAAATCAGGGCTGGGGAACTTCCAGGCTGATTCCTGGAACATGCTGTGCTTTGTTTAGTTTGTCTCCACCTCTGTGTATCCCTCCCCCCTTGAAACGTATAAGCTGCGCCGAGCTGAGTCTTAGTCAGACTTGGATGACTACAGCGGCGCATTGGCGAGTTCTCAGTAAAGAGGAACTTCGGCCGGAGAGATATGCCAACGTCTCCCGGTCTCTGCTTCGACAGAGGAAAACGTTTCCAACACGACCCTAGCTCCAAACCCTAAGCATAGGCCAGACGGGGCGACCATAGCTCCGAACCATAAGCGAAGGCCAGACGGGGCGACCATAGCTCCGAGCCTAGGACAAGGGCGACAAGGGTCAGCCTCCGCCCGGGGCCTACGCATAGGCCGCGGACTCTGCCAATATGTCCCAGAGGCGAATGGCCACTGCGGGGCCTCCAGCCCGGGCAGAGGGGAAGCCTCCCCGGCAGCCCCATTAACGCCTAATTGGCCAGGCGGCCCCGTCTACACTTAGTTGAGCTGGCGGCCTCATTTACATTAAGTGGACCCGGCGGCCCCATTCACACCTAGTTGATCAGGCGGGCCCGTTCACACCTAGTTGATCGGGCGGGGCCATTCGCACCTGGTTGATCGGGCGGGCCCGTTCGCACCTAGTTGACCGGGCGGCCGCATTCACAAGTACCGCAGTGGGCGGCCTCGTTTACATTCAGGGGACCTGCCGGCCCGATTGACGTCTAGTTGATCAGGCGGGCCCGTTCGGACCTAGTTGACCTGGGGGCGGCCGCATTTACATGTAGCGCAGCGGGCGGCCGCATTTACATTAACCCTCTACCGCACACAATTTGATGGTACATGATAAGAAATTATTCCACATCACTTATTGGTTAATTTTGGGACATTTTATTGATTATGTATGTACATATTTATTTCACCGCCCCCCTCTCCAAATGATCTTTTGTTGCCTAAGGGCAAAGTTGTGCAACACTGATACAAAACCACAGAGAAAATTATGTCTTCA
>NW_027325970.1:590009-592509 GCF_048594095.1 Paramormyrops kingsleyae
ATAGGCCAGACGGGGCGAC
This sequence comes from Paramormyrops kingsleyae, assembly GCF_048594095.1. Taxonomy (NCBI): domain Eukaryota; kingdom Metazoa; phylum Chordata; class Actinopteri; order Osteoglossiformes; family Mormyridae; genus Paramormyrops; species Paramormyrops kingsleyae. Next base: position 590,029 of record NW_027325970.1, read on the forward strand.
CATAGCTCCGAACCATAAGCGTAGGCCAGACGGGGCGACCATAGCTCCGAGCCTAGGACAAGGGCGACAAGGGTCAGCCTCCGCCCGGGGCCTACGCATAGGCCGCAGTGACGAAATTTATAAATTGTTCAGTCTAGCTTCCAACATGACAGTATATGAACTGAGAGAGATAGGCAGATTGGATTTGCAGTTGGGGGTAAAGATGGGGACATTTGTAATAAGATCAAGTCTGGGGGCCCAGGAGTCTGAGACATTGACATTTCATCTCTGTGAGCTTCCTGATCACCGGGTGGGGGCCCAAAGTAAAGGTGAATGCTAATCTCAAGGCCAGGCCGTGCCTTTGTCGCTATGGTAATGTGAAGGTCTGGGTGATACTATCATGCTAATTAGGGTTAGCACCTGGAGAGGCATTTGAAAGGCAGTGTTATGCTGATGAAATCAGGGCTGGGGAACTTCCAGGCTGATTCCTGGAACATGCTGTGCTTTGTTTAGTTTGTCTCCACCTCTGTGTATCCCTCCCCCCTTGAAACGTATAAGCTGCGCCGAGCTGAGTCTTAGTCAGACTTGGATGACTACAGCGGCGCATTGGCGAGTTCTCAGTAAAGAGGAACTTCGGCCGGAGAGATATGCCAACGTCTCCCGGTCTCTGCTTCGACAGAGGAAAACGTTTCCAACACGACCCTAGCTCCAAACCCTAAGCATAGGCCAGACGGGGCGACCATAGCTCCGAACCATAAGCGAAGGCCAGACGGGGCGACCATAGCTCCGAGCCTAGGACAAGGGCGACAAGGGTCAGCCTCCGCCCGGGGCCTACGCATAGGCCGCAGTGACGAAATTTATAAATTGTTCAGTCTAGCTTCCAACATGACAGTATATGAACTGAGAGAGATAGGCAGATTGGATTTGCAGTTGGGGGTAAAGATGGGGACATTTGTAATAAGATCAAGTCTGGGGGCCCAGGAGTCTGAGACATTGACATTTCATCTCTGTGAGCTTCCTGATCACCGGGTGGGGGCCCAAAGTAAAGGTGAATGCTAATCTCAAGGCCAGGCCGTGCCTTTGTCGCTATGGTAATGTGAAGGTCTGGGTGATACTATCATGCTAATTAGGGTTAGCACCTGGAGAGGCATTTGAAAGGCAGTGTTATGCTGATGAAATCAGGGCTGGGGAACTTCCAGGCTGATTCCTGGAACATGCTGTGCTTTGTTTAGTTTGTCTCCACCTCTGTGTATCCCTCCCCCCTTGAAACGTATAAGCTGCGCCGAGCTGAGTCTTAGTCAGACTTGGATGACTACAGCGGCGCATTGGCGAGTTCTCAGTAAAGAGGAACTTCGGCCGGAGAGATATGCCAACGTCTCCCGGTCTCTGCTTCGACAGAGGAAAACGTTTCCAACACGACCCTAGCTCCAAACCCTAAGCATAGGCCAGACGGGGCGACCATAGCTCCGAACCATAAGCGAAGGCCAGACGGGGCGACCATAGCTCCGAGCCTAGGACAAGGGCGACAAGGGTCAGCCTCCGCCCGGGGCCTACGCATAGGCCGCGGACTCTGCCAATATGTCCCAGAGGCGAATGGCCACTGCGGGGCCTCCAGCCCGGGCAGAGGGGAAGCCTCCCCGGCAGCCCCATTAACGCCTAATTGGCCAGGCGGCCCCGTCTACACTTAGTTGAGCTGGCGGCCTCATTTACATTAAGTGGACCCGGCGGCCCCATTCACACCTAGTTGATCAGGCGGGCCCGTTCACACCTAGTTGATCGGGCGGGGCCATTCGCACCTGGTTGATCGGGCGGGCCCGTTCGCACCTAGTTGACCGGGCGGCCGCATTCACAAGTACCGCAGTGGGCGGCCTCGTTTACATTCAGGGGACCTGCCGGCCCGATTGACGTCTAGTTGATCAGGCGGGCCCGTTCGGACCTAGTTGACCTGGGGGCGGCCGCATTTACATGTAGCGCAGCGGGCGGCCGCATTTACATTAACCCTCTACCGCACACAATTTGATGGTACATGATAAGAAATTATTCCACATCACTTATTGGTTAATTTTGGGACATTTTATTGATTATGTATGTACATATTTATTTCACCGCCCCCCTCTCCAAATGATCTTTTGTTGCCTAAGGGCAAAGTTGTGCAACACTGATACAAAACCACAGAGAAAATTATGTCTTCATAGATCATAATACAATGCTCAGAGAGCAATGCAAAGTAACAAAATTTTTGATGGCTTCCCATCGTGCAAGAGGCATAACATCAGCAACATGTGCAATGTGGCTACTATGGCTCCAGAACATGCGAGTAGCTGGAAGACCAAATATTGACATATGGAGCACAGTGGCAAAGAACTGTTCAAGTTCTTGAACAGTAAGGTTAAGTGGCTTGCACAGGAGAGGTAATGGTGTGACATGTTTTCCATCGAGGGGTCTTGGAAGAACTACTGTCATCTTCAGGCAGACTGTCATCGTCATGTTCCTCTTCATCAC
>NW_027325970.1:605009-610009 GCF_048594095.1 Paramormyrops kingsleyae
GGGGCCCAAAGTAAAGGTGAATGCTAATCTCAAGGCCAGGCCGTGCCTTTGTCGCTATGGTAATGTGAAGGTCTGGGTGATACTATCATGCTAATTAGGGTTAGCACCTGGAGAGGCATTTGAAAGGCAGTGTTATGCTGATGAAATCAGGGCTGGGGAACTTCCAGGCTGATTCCTGGAACATGCTGTGCTTTGTTTAGTTTGTCTCCACCTCTGTGTATCCCTCCCCCCTTGAAACGTATAAGCTGCGCCGAGCTGAGTCTTAGTCAGACTTGGATGACTACAGCGGCGCATTGGCGAGTTCTCAGTAAAGAGGAACTTCGGCCGGAGAGATATGCCAACGTCTCCCGGTCTCTGCTTCGACAGAGGAAAACGTTTCCAACACGACCCTAGCTCCAAACCCTAAGCATAGGCCAGACGGGGCGACCATAGCTCCGAACCATAAGCGAAGGCCAGACGGGGCGACCATAGCTCCGAGCCTAGGACAAGGGCGACAAGGGTCAGCCTCCGCCCGGGGCCTACGCATAGGCCGCAGTGACGAAATTTATAAATTGTTCAGTCTAGCTTCCAACATGACAGTATATGAACTGAGAGAGATAGGCAGATTGGATTTGCAGTTGGGGGTAAAGATGGGGACATTTGTAATAAGATCAAGTCTGGGGGCCCAGGAGTCTGAGACATTGACATTTCATCTCTGTGAGCTTCCTGATCACCGGGTGGGGGCCCAAAGTAAAGGTGAATGCTAATCTCAAGGCCAGGCCGTGCCTTTGTCGCTATGGTAATGTGAAGGTCTGGGTGATACTATCATGCTAATTAGGGTTAGCACCTGGAGAGGCATTTGAAAGGCAGTGTTATGCTGATGAAATCAGGGCTGGGGAACTTCCAGGCTGATTCCTGGAACATGCTGTGCTTTGTTTAGTTTGTCTCCACCTCTGTGTATCCCTCCCCCCTTGAAACGTATAAGCTGCGCCGAGCTGAGTCTTAGTCAGACTTGGATGACTACAGCGGCGCATTGGCGAGTTCTCAGTAAAGAGGAACTTCGGCCGGAGAGATATGCCAACGTCTCCCGGTCTCTGCTTCGACAGAGGAAAACGTTTCCAACACGACCCTAGCTCCAAACCCTAAGCATAGGCCAGACGGGGCGACCATAGCTCCGAACCATAAGCGTAGGCCAGACGGGGCGACCATAGCTCCGAGCCTAGGACAAGGGCGACAAGGGTCAGCCTCCGCCCGGGGCCTACGCATAGGCCGCAGTGACGAAATTTATAAATTGTTCAGTCTAGCTTCCAACATGACAGTATATGAACTGAGAGAGATAGGCAGATTGGATTTGCAGTTGGGGGTAAAGATGGGGACATTTGTAATAAGATCAAGTCTGGGGGCCCAGGAGTCTGAGACATTGACATTTCATCTCTGTGAGCTTCCTGATCACCGGGTGGGGGCCCAAAGTAAAGGTGAATGCTAATCTCAAGGCCAGGCCGTGCCTTTGTCGCTATGGTAATGTGAAGGTCTGGGTGATACTATCATGCTAATTAGGGTTAGCACCTGGAGAGGCATTTGAAAGGCAGTGTTATGCTGATGAAATCAGGGCTGGGGAACTTCCAGGCTGATTCCTGGAACATGCTGTGCTTTGTTTAGTTTGTCTCCACCTCTGTGTATCCCTCCCCCCTTGAAACGTATAAGCTGCGCCGAGCTGAGTCTTAGTCAGACTTGGATGACTACAGCGGCGCATTGGCGAGTTCTCAGTAAAGAGGAACTTCGGCCGGAGAGATATGCCAACGTCTCCCGGTCTCTGCTTCGACAGAGGAAAACGTTTCCAACACGACCCTAGCTCCAAACCCTAAGCATAGGCCAGACGGGGCGACCATAGCTCCGAACCATAAGCGTAGGCCAGACGGGGCGACCATAGCTCCGAGCCTAGGACAAGGGCGACAAGGGTCAGCCTCCGCCCGGGGCCTACGCATAGGCCGCAGTGACGAAATTTATAAATTGTTCAGTCTAGCTTCCAACATGACAGTATATGAACTGAGAGAGATAGGCAGATTGGATTTGCAGTTGGGGGTAAAGATGGGGACATTTGTAATAAGATCAAGTCTGGGGGCCCAGGAGTCTGAGACATTGACATTTCATCTCTGTGAGCTTCCTGATCACCGGGTGGGGGCCCAAAGTAAAGGTGAATGCTAATCTCAAGGCCAGGCCGTGCCTTTGTCGCTATGGTAATGTGAAGGTCTGGGTGATACTATCATGCTAATTAGGGTTAGCACCTGGAGAGGCATTTGAAAGGCAGTGTTATGCTGATGAAATCAGGGCTGGGGAACTTCCAGGCTGATTCCTGGAACATGCTGTGCTTTGTTTAGTTTGTCTCCACCTCTGTGTATCCCTCCCCCCTTGAAACGTATAAGCTGCGCCGAGCTGAGTCTTAGTCAGACTTGGATGACTACAGCGGCGCATTGGCGAGTTCTCAGTAAAGAGGAACTTCGGCCGGAGAGATATGCCAACGTCTCCCGGTCTCTGCTTCGACAGAGGAAAACGTTTCCAACACGACCCTAGCTCCAAACCCTAAGCATAGGCCAGACGGGGCGACCATAGCTCCGAACCATAAGCGAAGGCCAGACGGGGCGACCATAGCTCCGAGCCTAGGACAAGGGCGACAAGGGTCAGCCTCCGCCCGGGGCCTACGCATAGGCCGCGGACTCTGCCAATATGTCCCAGAGGCGAATGGCCACTGCGGGGCCTCCAGCCCGGGCAGAGGGGAAGCCTCCCCGGCAGCCCCATTAACGCCTAATTGGCCAGGCGGCCCCGTCTACACTTAGTTGAGCTGGCGGCCTCATTTACATTAAGTGGACCCGGCGGCCCCATTCACACCTAGTTGATCAGGCGGGCCCGTTCACACCTAGTTGATCGGGCGGGGCCATTCGCACCTGGTTGATCGGGCGGGCCCGTTCGCACCTAGTTGACCGGGCGGCCGCATTCACAAGTACCGCAGTGGGCGGCCTCGTTTACATTCAGGGGACCTGCCGGCCCGATTGACGTCTAGTTGATCAGGCGGGCCCGTTCGGACCTAGTTGACCTGGGGGCGGCCGCATTTACATGTAGCGCAGCGGGCGGCCGCATTTACATTAACCCTCTACCGCACACAATTTGATGGTACATGATAAGAAATTATTCCACATCACTTATTGGTTAATTTTGGGACATTTTATTGATTATGTATGTACATATTTATTTCACCGCCCCCCTCTCCAAATGATCTTTTGTTGCCTAAGGGCAAAGTTGTGCAACACTGATACAAAACCACAGAGAAAATTATGTCTTCATAGATCATAATACAATGCTCAGAGAGCAATGCAAAGTAACAAAATTTTTGATGGCTTCCCATCGTGCAAGAGGCATAACATCAGCAACATGTGCAATGTGGCTACTATGGCTCCAGAACATGCGAGTAGCTGGAAGACCAAATATTGACATATGGAGCACAGTGGCAAAGAACTGTTCAAGTTCTTGAACAGTAAGGTTAAGTGGCTTGCACAGGAGAGGTAATGGTGTGACATGTTTTCCATCGAGGGGTCTTGGAAGAACTACTGTCATCTTCAGGCAGACTGTCATCGTCATGTTCCTCTTCATCACTGGTGTATTGATCGTCTATAAATATATATACATATACGTCAACAAAAATACATCAATCACAACTAAAGCTTACATGACTGTATTGGATACCCTGTCTGCTGCACACACCTTTATTTCATTTGAATGACATCTAAAAATTTATCAACACATTTGATTTGTTTATGCAAATGAGTTCAATGACAACCAGAGAAGCAATATTTTAAAACCTACTTTCACTTCTGCTCAAACCTTTCTCTGCATTCCACTCCTCCTCACTGTCACTGCAGTCTATCTCACTGTCTGATGGGATATCCCTAACATGCTGATCCTGAGTTTTACTCCCATAGGAAAATCTTGTGTCCATTTTCTGCCAAAATGCGTTAAATTAAATTAGAAAATAATTTAAAAAACATTGTGCTTACAATGTGCAAAAGTACATGCAATAATATACTAACACACTGTCAAGAAAGCCTCTTAAAATCTACCCCTTATCGCAGAACGTTGCCCTAGGGCAACGAAAACATAAGCTATATTTCAGAACATGCAAAATAAAAAGTAAGTAAATAAAACCTGGGGGAAAAAAAAAAAAACAAGGCTTCTCTACAGCTTCATAGACATGCACATATTTTTTTATCTACAGATAATGCCAATATAAATAAGGTTAATGAAGGAAGCACAGCGGGCGGCCTCATTTACATTCAGTGGGCCTGCCGGCCCCTTTCACACCTAGTTGATCAGGCGGGCCCGTTCGCACATAGTTGACCGGTACGCCCGCATTTAAATGTAGGGCAGTGGGCGGCCTCATTTACATTAAGGTGACCCGACGGCCCCGTTCGCACCTAATTGACCGGGCGGCCGGATTTTCACAGTTGAAAAGGCGGCCGGATTTACATGCATTTGACCAGGTCGGCCGTATTTGCACATAGTTGAAAAGGCGGCCTCATTAGCATTTAGTGGGCCAGGAGGCCCCATTCACACCTAATTTAGCACGATGGGGGGTGGGGGGGGGGGGGGTTTGGTGAGGGGGGGGGGGGGGGGTTGGGGGTTTAGCGCGGTGTGGTTGGAGCTGGGGGGGGGGGGATGGGCAGTGGCCAGCTCCCGGAGGCCTCCCGGTGCTCCCCGGGCTGCCAGGCGGGCACAACAATGTCCCGAAATCGACCAGACGAAGCCAGGCCTTCTGCCTGGGCAGAAGGGAAGCCTCCCCGGCCAGCACGGGGACGGCGGGCCGCATGGGTAAGTGGGGGTGGTGAGATGGGGAGGGGCCGGGGGTGGGGGGGGCAGTTTGGTGAGAGAGGTTTTTGGGGGGGGGGGGAAGGGGGAGGGGGGGGTTTGGTGTAGCGCGGTGGGGGTGGAGCGGGTGGGGAGGGGGATGGGCAGTGGCCAGCTCCCGGAGG
>NW_027325970.1:620009-625121 GCF_048594095.1 Paramormyrops kingsleyae
GAGGAACTTCGGCCGGAGAGATATGCCAACGTCTCCCGGTCTCTGCTTCGACAGAGGAAAACGTTTCCAACACGACCCTAGCTCCAAACCCTAAGCATAGGCCAGACGGGGCGACCATAGCTCCGAACCATAAGCGTAGGCCAGACGGGGCGACCATAGCTCCGAGCCTAGGACAAGGGCGACAAGGGTCAGCCTCCGCCCGGGGCCTACGCATAGGCCGCAGTGACGAAATTTATAAATTGTTCAGTCTAGCTTCCAACATGACAGTATATGAACTGAGAGAGATAGGCAGATTGGATTTGCAGTTGGGGGTAAAGATGGGGACATTTGTAATAAGATCAAGTCTGGGGGCCCAGGAGTCTGAGACATTGACATTTCATCTCTGTGAGCTTCCTGATCACCGGGTGGGGGCCCAAAGTAAAGGTGAATGCTAATCTCAAGGCCAGGCCGTGCCTTTGTCGCTATGGTAATGTGAAGGTCTGGGTGATACTATCATGCTAATTAGGGTTAGCACCTGGAGAGGCATTTGAAAGGCAGTGTTATGCTGATGAAATCAGGGCTGGGGAACTTCCAGGCTGATTCCTGGAACATGCTGTGCTTTGTTTAGTTTGTCTCCACCTCTGTGTATCCCTCCCCCCTTGAAACGTATAAGCTGCGCCGAGCTGAGTCTTAGTCAGACTTGGATGACTACAGCGGCGCATTGGCGAGTTCTCAGTAAAGAGGAACTTCGGCCGGAGAGATATGCCAACGTCTCCCGGTCTCTGCTTCGACAGAGGAAAACGTTTCCAACACGACCCTAGCTCCAAACCCTAAGCATAGGCCAGACGGGGCGACCATAGCTCCGAACCATAAGCGAAGGCCAGACGGGGCGACCATAGCTCCGAGCCTAGGACAAGGGCGACAAGGGTCAGCCTCCGCCCGGGGCCTACGCATAGGCCGCAGTGACGAAATTTATAAATTGTTCAGTCTAGCTTCCAACATGACAGTATATGAACTGAGAGAGATAGGCAGATTGGATTTGCAGTTGGGGGTAAAGATGGGGACATTTGTAATAAGATCAAGTCTGGGGGCCCAGGAGTCTGAGACATTGACATTTCATCTCTGTGAGCTTCCTGATCACCGGGTGGGGGCCCAAAGTAAAGGTGAATGCTAATCTCAAGGCCAGGCCGTGCCTTTGTCGCTATGGTAATGTGAAGGTCTGGGTGATACTATCATGCTAATTAGGGTTAGCACCTGGAGAGGCATTTGAAAGGCAGTGTTATGCTGATGAAATCAGGGCTGGGGAACTTCCAGGCTGATTCCTGGAACATGCTGTGCTTTGTTTAGTTTGTCTCCACCTCTGTGTATCCCTCCCCCCTTGAAACGTATAAGCTGCGCCGAGCTGAGTCTTAGTCAGACTTGGATGACTACAGCGGCGCATTGGCGAGTTCTCAGTAAAGAGGAACTTCGGCCGGAGAGATATGCCAACGTCTCCCGGTCTCTGCTTCGACAGAGGAAAACGTTTCCAACACGACCCTAGCTCCAAACCCTAAGCATAGGCCAGACGGGGCGACCATAGCTCCGAACCATAAGCGTAGGCCAGACGGGGCGACCATAGCTCCGAGCCTAGGACAAGGGCGACAAGGGTCAGCCTCCGCCCGGGGCCTACGCATAGGCCGCAGTGACGAAATTTATAAATTGTTCAGTCTAGCTTCCAACATGACAGTATATGAACTGAGAGAGATAGGCAGATTGGATTTGCAGTTGGGGGTAAAGATGGGGACATTTGTAATAAGATCAAGTCTGGGGGCCCAGGAGTCTGAGACATTGACATTTCATCTCTGTGAGCTTCCTGATCACCGGGTGGGGGCCCAAAGTAAAGGTGAATGCTAATCTCAAGGCCAGGCCGTGCCTTTGTCGCTATGGTAATGTGAAGGTCTGGGTGATACTATCATGCTAATTAGGGTTAGCACCTGGAGAGGCATTTGAAAGGCAGTGTTATGCTGATGAAATCAGGGCTGGGGAACTTCCAGGCTGATTCCTGGAACATGCTGTGCTTTGTTTAGTTTGTCTCCACCTCTGTGTATCCCTCCCCCCTTGAAACGTATAAGCTGCGCCGAGCTGAGTCTTAGTCAGACTTGGATGACTACAGCGGCGCATTGGCGAGTTCTCAGTAAAGAGGAACTTCGGCCGGAGAGATATGCCAACGTCTCCCGGTCTCTGCTTCGACAGAGGAAAACGTTTCCAACACGACCCTAGCTCCAAACCCTAAGCATAGGCCAGACGGGGCGACCATAGCTCCGAACCATAAGCGTAGGCCAGACGGGGCGACCATAGCTCCGAGCCTAGGACAAGGGCGACAAGGGTCAGCCTCCGCCCGGGGCCTACGCATAGGCCGCAGTGACGAAATTTATAAATTGTTCAGTCTAGCTTCCAACATGACAGTATATGAACTGAGAGAGATAGGCAGATTGGATTTGCAGTTGGGGGTAAAGATGGGGACATTTGTAATAAGATCAAGTCTGGGGGCCCAGGAGTCTGAGACATTGACATTTCATCTCTGTGAGCTTCCTGATCACCGGGTGGGGGCCCAAAGTAAAGGTGAATGCTAATCTCAAGGCCAGGCCGTGCCTTTGTCGCTATGGTAATGTGAAGGTCTGGGTGATACTATCATGCTAATTAGGGTTAGCACCTGGAGAGGCATTTGAAAGGCAGTGTTATGCTGATGAAATCAGGGCTGGGGAACTTCCAGGCTGATTCCTGGAACATGCTGTGCTTTGTTTAGTTTGTCTCCACCTCTGTGTATCCCTCCCCCCTTGAAACGTATAAGCTGCGCCGAGCTGAGTCTTAGTCAGACTTGGATGACTACAGCGGCGCATTGGCGAGTTCTCAGTAAAGAGGAACTTCGGCCGGAGAGATATGCCAACGTCTCCCGGTCTCTGCTTCGACAGAGGAAAACGTTTCCAACACGACCCTAGCTCCAAACCCTAAGCATAGGCCAGACGGGGCGACCATAGCTCCGAACCATAAGCGAAGGCCAGACGGGGCGACCATAGCTCCGAGCCTAGGACAAGGGCGACAAGGGTCAGCCTCCGCCCGGGGCCTACGCATAGGCCGCGGACTCTGCCAATATGTCCCAGAGGCGAATGGCCACTGCGGGGCCTCCAGCCCGGGCAGAGGGGAAGCCTCCCCGGCAGCCCCATTAACGCCTAATTGGCCAGGCGGCCCCGTCTACACTTAGTTGAGCTGGCGGCCTCATTTACATTAAGTGGACCCGGCGGCCCCATTCACACCTAGTTGATCAGGCGGGCCCGTTCACACCTAGTTGATCGGGCGGGGCCATTCGCACCTGGTTGATCGGGCGGGCCCGTTCGCACCTAGTTGACCGGGCGGCCGCATTCACAAGTACCGCAGTGGGCGGCCTCGTTTACATTCAGGGGACCTGCCGGCCCGATTGACGTCTAGTTGATCAGGCGGGCCCGTTCGGACCTAGTTGACCTGGGGGCGGCCGCATTTACATGTAGCGCAGCGGGCGGCCGCATTTACATTAACCCTCTACCGCACACAATTTGATGGTACATGATAAGAAATTATTCCACATCACTTATTGGTTAATTTTGGGACATTTTATTGATTATGTATGTACATATTTATTTCACCGCCCCCCTCTCCAAATGATCTTTTGTTGCCTAAGGGCAAAGTTGTGCAACACTGATACAAAACCACAGAGAAAATTATGTCTTCATAGATCATAATACAATGCTCAGAGAGCAATGCAAAGTAACAAAATTTTTGATGGCTTCCCATCGTGCAAGAGGCATAACATCAGCAACATGTGCAATGTGGCTACTATGGCTCCAGAACATGCGAGTAGCTGGAAGACCAAATATTGACATATGGAGCACAGTGGCAAAGAACTGTTCAAGTTCTTGAACAGTAAGGTTAAGTGGCTTGCACAGGAGAGGTAATGGTGTGACATGTTTTCCATCGAGGGGTCTTGGAAGAACTACTGTCATCTTCAGGCAGACTGTCATCGTCATGTTCCTCTTCATCACTGGTGTATTGATCGTCTATAAATATATATACATATACGTCAACAAAAATACATCAATCACAACTAAAGCTTACATGACTGTATTGGATACCCTGTCTGCTGCACACACCTTTATTTCATTTGAATGACATCTAAAAATTTATCAACACATTTGATTTGTTTATGCAAATGAGTTCAATGACAACCAGAGAAGCAATATTTTAAAACCTACTTTCACTTCTGCTCAAACCTTTCTCTGCATTCCACTCCTCCTCACTGTCACTGCAGTCTATCTCACTGTCTGATGGGATATCCCTAACATGCTGATCCTGAGTTTTACTCCCATAGGAAAATCTTGTGTCCATTTTCTGCCAAAATGCGTTAAATTAAATTAGAAAATAATTTAAAAAACATTGTGCTTACAATGTGCAAAAGTACATGCAATAATATACTAACACACTGTCAAGAAAGCCTCTTAAAATCTACCCCTTATCGCAGAACGTTGCCCTAGGGCAACGAAAACATAAGCTATATTTCAGAACATGCAAAATAAAAAGTAAGTAAATAAAACCTGGGGGAAAAAAAAAAAAACAAGGCTTCTCTACAGCTTCATAGACATGCACATATTTTTTTATCTACAGATAATGCCAATATAAATAAGGTTAATGAAGGAAGCACAGCGGGCGGCCTCATTTACATTCAGTGGGCCTGCCGGCCCCTTTCACACCTAGTTGATCAGGCGGGCCCGTTCGCACATAGTTGACCGGTACGCCCGCATTTAAATGTAGGGCAGTGGGCGGCCTCATTTACATTAAGGTGACCCGACGGCCCCGTTCGCACCTAATTGACCGGGCGGCCGGATTTTCACAGTTGAAAAGGCGGCCGGATTTACATGCATTTGACCAGGTCGGCCGTATTTGCACATAGTTGAAAAGGCGGCCTCATTAGCATTTAGTGGGCCAGGAGGCCCCATTCACACCTAATTTAGCACGATGGGGGGGGGGGGGGGGGGGGTTTGGTGAGGGGGGGGGGGGGGGGTTGGGGGTTTAGCGCGGTGTGGTTGGAGCTGGGGGGGGGGGGATGGGCAGTGGCCAGCTCCC
>NW_027325970.1:632721-637721 GCF_048594095.1 Paramormyrops kingsleyae
ACCATAGCTCCGAACCATAAGCGTAGGCCAGACGGGGCGACCATAGCTCCGAGCCTAGGACAAGGGCGACAAGGGTCAGCCTCCGCCCGGGGCCTACGCATAGGCCGCAGTGACGAAATTTTATAAATTGTTCAGTCTAGCTTCCAACATGACAGTATATGAACTGAGAGAGATAGGCAGATTGGATTTGCAGTTGGGGGTAAAGATGGGACATTTGTAATAAGATCAAGTCTGGGGGCCCAGGAGTCTGAGACATTGACATTTCATCTCTGTGAGCTTCCTGATCACCGGGTGGGGGCCCAAAGTAAAGGTGAATGCTAATCTCAAGGCAGGCCGTGCCTTTGTCGCTATGGTAATGTGAAGGTCTGGGTGATACTATCATGCTAATTAGGGTTAGCACCTGGAGAGGCATTTGAAAGGCAGTGTTATGCTGATGAAATCAGGGCTGGGGAACTTCCAGGCTGATTCCTGGAACATGCTGTGCTTTGTTTAGTTTGTCTCCACCTCTGTGTATCCCTCCCCCTTGAAACGTATAAGCTGCGCAGAGCTGAGTCTTAGTCAGACTTGGATGACTACAGCGGCGCATTGGCGAGTTCTCAGTAAAGAGGAACTTCGGCCGGGAGAGATATGCCAACGTCTCCCGGTCTCTGCTTCGACAGAGGAAAACGTTTCCAACACGACCCTAGCTCCAAACCCTAAGCATAGGCCAGACGGGGCGACCATAGCTCCGAACCATAAGCGTAGGCCAGACGGGGCGACCATAGCTCCGAGCCTAGGACAAGGGCGACAAGGGTCAGCCTCCGCCCGGGGCCTACGCATAGGCCGCAGTGACGAAATTTAAATGTTCAGTCTAGCTTCCAACATGACAGTATATGAACTGAGAGAGATAGGCAGATTGGATTTGCAGTGGGGGTAAAGATGGGGACATTTGTAATAAGATCAAGTCTGGGGGCCCAGGAGTCTGAGGACATTGACATTTCATCTCTGTGAGCTTCCTGATCACCGGGTGGGGGCCAAAGTAAAGGTGAATGCTAATCTCAAGGCCAGGCCGTGCCTTTGTCGCTATGGTAATGTGAAGGTCTGGGTGATACTATCATGCTAATTAGGGTTAGCACCTGGAGAGGCATTTGAAAGGCAGTGTTATGCTGATGAAATCAGGGCTGGGGAACTTCCAGGCTGATTCCTGGAACATGCTGTGCTTTGTTTAGTTTGTCTCCACCTCTGTGTATCCCTCCCCCCTTGAAACGTATAAGCTGCGCCAGCTGAGTCTTAGTCAGACTTGGATGACTACAGCGGCGCATTGGCGAGTTCTCAGTAAAGAGGAACTTCGGCCGGAGAGATATGCCCACGTCTCCCGGTCTCTGCTTCGACAGAGGAAAACGTTTCCAACACGACCCTAGCTCCAAACCTAAGCATAGGCCAGACGGGGCGACCATAGCTCCGAACCATAAGCGTAGGCCAGACGGGGCGACCATAGCTCCGAGCTAGGACAAGGGCGACAAGGGTCAGCCTCCGCCCGGGGCCTACGCATAGGCCGCAGTGACGAAATTTATAAATTGTTCAGTCTAGCTTCCAACATGACAGTATATGACTGAGAGAGATAGGCAGATTGGATTTGCAGTTTGGGGTAAAGATGGGGACATTTGTAATAAGATCAAGTCTGGGGGCCAGGAGTCTGAGACATTGACATTCATCTCTGTGAGCTTCCTGATCACCGGGTGGGGGCCCAAAGTAAAGGTGAATGCTAATCTCAAGGCCAGGCCGTGCCTTTGTCGCTATGGTAATGTGAAGGTCTGGGTGATACTATCATGCTAATTAGGGTTAGCACCTGGAGAGGCATTTGAAAGGCAGTGTATGCTGATGAAATCAGGGCTGGGAACTTCCAGGCTGATTCCTGGAACATGCTGTGCTTTGTTTAGTTGTCTCCACCTCTGTGTATCCCTCCCCCCTTGAAACGTATAAGCTGCGCCGAGCTGAGTCTTAGTCAGACTTGGATGACTATTCTCAGTAAAGAGGAACTTCGGCCGGAGAGATATGCCAACGTCTCCCGGTCTCTGCTTCGACAGAGGAAAACGTTTCCAACACGACCCTAGCTCCAAACCCTAAGCATAGGCCAGACGGGGCGACCATAGCTCCGAACCATAAGCGTAGGCCAGACGGGGCGACCATAGCTCCGAGCCTAGGACAAGGGCGACAAGGGTCAGCCTCCGCCCGGGGCCTACGCATAGGCCGCAGTGACGAAATTTATAAATTGTTCAGTCTAGCTTCCAACATGACAGTATATGAACTGAGAGAGATAGGCAGATTGGATTTGCAGTTGGGGGTAAAGATGGGGACATTTGTAATAAGATCAAGTCTGGGGGCCCAGGAGTCTGAGACATTGACATTTCATCTCTGTGAGCTTCCTGATCACCGGGTGGGGGCCCAAAGTAAAGGTGAATGCTAATCTCAAGGCCAGGCCGTGCCTTTGTCGCTATGGTAATGTGAAGGTCTGGGTGATACTATCATGCTAATTAGGGTTAGCACCTGGAGAGGCATTTGAAAGGCAGTGTTATGCTGATGAAATCAGGGCTGGGGAACTTCCAGGCTGATTCCTGGAACATGCTGTGCTTTGTTTAGTTTGTCTCCACCTCTGTGTATCCCTCCCCCCTTGAAACGTATAAGCTGCGCCGAGCTGAGTCTTAGTCAGACTTGGATGACTACAGCGGCGCATTGGCGAGTTCTCAGTAAAGAGGAACTTCGGCCGGAGAGATATGCCAACGTCTCCCGGTCTCTGCTTCGACAGAGGAAAACGTTTCCAACACGACCCTAGCTCCAAACCCTAAGCATAGGCCAGACGGGGCGACCATAGCTCCGAACCATAAGCGTAGGCCAGACGGGGCGACCATAGCTCCGAGCCTAGGACAAGGGCGACAAGGGTCAGCCTCCGCCCGGGGCCTACGCATAGGCCGCAGTGACGAAATTTATAAATTGTTCAGTCTAGCTTCCAACATGACAGTATATGAACTGAGAGAGATAGGCAGATTGGATTTGCAGTTGGGGGTAAAGATGGGGACATTTGTAATAAGATCAAGTCTGGGGGCCCAGGAGTCTGAGACATTGACATTTCATCTCTGTGAGCTTCCTGATCACCGGGTGGGGGCCCAAAGTAAAGGTGAATGCTAATCTCAAGGCCAGGCCGTGCCTTTGTCGCTATGGTAATGTGAAGGTCTGGGTGATACTATCATGCTAATTAGGGTTAGCACCTGGAGAGGCATTTGAAAGGCAGTGTTATGCTGATGAAATCAGGGCTGGGGAACTTCCAGGCTGATTCCTGGAACATGCTGTGCTTTGTTTAGTTTGTCTCCACCTCTGTGTATCCCTCCCCCCTTGAAACGTATAAGCTGCGCCGAGCTGAGTCTTAGTCAGACTTGGATGACTACAGCGGCGCATTGGCGAGTTCTCAGTAAAGAGGAACTTCGGCCGGAGAGATATGCCAACGTCTCCCGGTCTCTGCTTCGACAGAGGAAAACGTTTCCAACACGACCCTAGCTCCAAACCCTAAGCATAGGCCAGACGGGGCGACCATAGCTCCGAACCATAAGCGTAGGCCAGACGGGGCGACCATAGCTCCGAGCCTAGGACAAGGGCGACAAGGGTCAGCCTCCGCCCGGGGCCTACGCATAGGCCGCAGTGACGAAATTTATAA
Source organism: Paramormyrops kingsleyae (assembly GCF_048594095.1). Lineage (NCBI taxonomy): Eukaryota > Metazoa > Chordata > Actinopteri > Osteoglossiformes > Mormyridae > Paramormyrops > Paramormyrops kingsleyae. Next base: position 636,410 of record NW_027325970.1, read on the forward strand.
ATTGTTCAGTCTAGCTTCCAACATGACAGTATATGAACTGAGAGAGATAGGCAGATTGGATTTGCAGTTGGGGGTAAAGATGGGGACATTTGTAATAAGATCAAGTCTGGGGGCCCAGGAGTCTGAGACATTGACATTTCATCTCTGTGAGCTTCCTGATCACCGGGTGGGGGCCCAAAGTAAAGGTGAATGCTAATCTCAAGGCCAGGCCGTGCCTTTGTCGCTATGGTAATGTGAAGGTCTGGGTGATACTATCATGCTAATTAGGGTTAGCACCTGGAGAGGCATTTGAAAGGCAGTGTTATGCTGATGAAATCAGGGCTGGGGAACTTCCAGGCTGATTCCTGGAACATGCTGTGCTTTGTTTAGTTTGTCTCCACCTCTGTGTATCCCTCCCCCCTTGAAACGTATAAGCTGCGCCGAGCTGAGTCTTAGTCAGACTTGGATGACTACAGCGGCGCATTGGCGAGTTCTCAGTAAAGAGGAACTTCGGCCGGAGAGATATGCCAACGTCTCCCGGTCTCTGCTTCGACAGAGGAAAACGTTTCCAACACGACCCTAGCTCCAAACCCTAAGCATAGGCCAGACGGGGCGACCATAGCTCCGAACCATAAGCGAAGGCCAGACGGGGCGACCATAGCTCCGAGCCTAGGACAAGGGCGACAAGGGTCAGCCTCCGCCCGGGGCCTACGCATAGGCCGCGGACTCTGCCAATATGTCCCAGAGGCGAATGGCCACTGCGGGGCCTCCAGCCCGGGCAGAGGGGAAGCCTCCCCGGCAGCCCCATTAACGCCTAATTGGCCAGGCGGCCCCGTCTACACTTAGTTGAGCTGGCGGCCTCATTTACATTAAGTGGACCCGGCGGCCCCATTCACACCTAGTTGATCAGGCGGGCCCGTTCACACCTAGTTGATCGGGCGGGGCCATTCGCACCTGGTTGATCGGGCGGGCCCGTTCGCACCTAGTTGACCGGGCGGCCGCATTCACAAGTACCGCAGTGGGCGGCCTCGTTTACATTCAGGGGACCTGCCGGCCCGATTGACGTCTAGTTGATCAGGCGGGCCCGTTCGGACCTAGTTGACCTGGGGGCGGCCGCATTTACATGTAGCGCAGCGGGCGGCCGCATTTACATTAACCCTCTACCGCACACAATTTGATGGTACATGATAAGAAATTATTCCACATCACTTATTGGTTAATTTTGGGACATTTTATTGATTATGTATGTACATATTTATTTCACCGCCCCCCTCTCCAAATGATCTTTTGTTGCCTAAGGGCAAAGTTGTGCAACACTGATACAAAACCACAG
>NW_027325970.1:650221-652721 GCF_048594095.1 Paramormyrops kingsleyae
CTCCAAACCCTAAGCATAGGCCAGACGGGGCGACCATAGCTCCGAACCATAAGCGTAGGCCAGACGGGGCGACCATAGCTCCGAGCCTAGGACAAGGGCGACAAGGGTCAGCCTCCGCCCGGGGCCTACGCATAGGCCGCAGTGACGAAATTTATAAATTGTTCAGTCTAGCTTCCAACATGACAGTATATGAACTGAGAGAGATAGGCAGATTGGATTTGCAGTTGGGGGTAAAGATGGGGACATTTGTAATAAGATCAAGTCTGGGGGCCCAGGAGTCTGAGACATTGACATTTCATCTCTGTGAGCTTCCTGATCACCGGGTGGGGGCCCAAAGTAAAGGTGAATGCTAATCTCAAGGCCAGGCCGTGCCTTTGTCGCTATGGTAATGTGAAGGTCTGGGTGATACTATCATGCTAATTAGGGTTAGCACCTGGAGAGGCATTTGAAAGGCAGTGTTATGCTGATGAAATCAGGGCTGGGGAACTTCCAGGCTGATTCCTGGAACATGCTGTGCTTTGTTTAGTTTGTCTCCACCTCTGTGTATCCCTCCCCCCTTGAAACGTATAAGCTGCGCCGAGCTGAGTCTTAGTCAGACTTGGATGACTACAGCGGCGCATTGGCGAGTTCTCAGTAAAGAGGAACTTCGGCCGGAGAGATATGCCAACGTCTCCCGGTCTCTGCTTCGACAGAGGAAAACGTTTCCAACACGACCCTAGCTCCAAACCCTAAGCATAGGCCAGACGGGGCGACCATAGCTCCGAACCATAAGCGTAGGCCAGACGGGGCGACCATAGCTCCGAGCCTAGGACAAGGGCGACAAGGGTCAGCCTCCGCCCGGGGCCTACGCATAGGCCGCAGTGACGAAATTTATAAATTGTTCAGTCTAGCTTCCAACATGACAGTATATGAACTGAGAGAGATAGGCAGATTGGATTTGCAGTTGGGGGTAAAGATGGGGACATTTGTAATAAGATCAAGTCTGGGGGCCCAGGAGTCTGAGACATTGACATTTCATCTCTGTGAGCTTCCTGATCACCGGGTGGGGGCCCAAAGTAAAGGTGAATGCTAATCTCAAGGCCAGGCCGTGCCTTTGTCGCTATGGTAATGTGAAGGTCTGGGTGATACTATCATGCTAATTAGGGTTAGCACCTGGAGAGGCATTTGAAAGGCAGTGTTATGCTGATGAAATCAGGGCTGGGGAACTTCCAGGCTGATTCCTGGAACATGCTGTGCTTTGTTTAGTTTGTCTCCACCTCTGTGTATCCCTCCCCCCTTGAAACGTATAAGCTGCGCCGAGCTGAGTCTTAGTCAGACTTGGATGACTACAGCGGCGCATTGGCGAGTTCTCAGTAAAGAGGAACTTCGGCCGGAGAGATATGCCAACGTCTCCCGGTCTCTGCTTCGACAGAGGAAAACGTTTCCAACACGACCCTAGCTCCAAACCCTAAGCATAGGCCAGACGGGGCGACCATAGCTCCGAACCATAAGCGAAGGCCAGACGGGGCGACCATAGCTCCGAGCCTAGGACAAGGGCGACAAGGGTCAGCCTCCGCCCGGGGCCTACGCATAGGCCGCGGACTCTGCCAATATGTCCCAGAGGCGAATGGCCACTGCGGGGCCTCCAGCCCGGGCAGAGGGGAAGCCTCCCCGGCAGCCCCATTAACGCCTAATTGGCCAGGCGGCCCCGTCTACACTTAGTTGAGCTGGCGGCCTCATTTACATTAAGTGGACCCGGCGGCCCCATTCACACCTAGTTGATCAGGCGGGCCCGTTCACACCTAGTTGATCGGGCGGGGCCATTCGCACCTGGTTGATCGGGCGGGCCCGTTCGCACCTAGTTGACCGGGCGGCCGCATTCACAAGTACCGCAGTGGGCGGCCTCGTTTACATTCAGGGGACCTGCCGGCCCGATTGACGTCTAGTTGATCAGGCGGGCCCGTTCGGACCTAGTTGACCTGGGGGCGGCCGCATTTACATGTAGCGCAGCGGGCGGCCGCATTTACATTAACCCTCTACCGCACACAATTTGATGGTACATGATAAGAAATTATTCCACATCACTTATTGGTTAATTTTGGGACATTTTATTGATTATGTATGTACATATTTATTTCACCGCCCCCCTCTCCAAATGATCTTTTGTTGCCTAAGGGCAAAGTTGTGCAACACTGATACAAAACCACAGAGAAAATTATGTCTTCATAGATCATAATACAATGCTCAGAGAGCAATGCAAAGTAACAAAATTTTTGATGGCTTCCCATCGTGCAAGAGGCATAACATCAGCAACATGTGCAATGTGGCTACTATGGCTCCAGAACATGCGAGTAGCTGGAAGACCAAATATTGACATATGGAGCACAGTGGCAAAGAACTGTTCAAGTTCTTGAACAGTAAGGTTAAGTGGCTTGCACAGGAGAGGTAATGGTGTGACATGTTTTCCATCGAGGGGTCTTGGAAGAACTACTGTCATCTTCAGGCAGACTGTCATCGTCAT
>NW_027325970.1:677721-681239 GCF_048594095.1 Paramormyrops kingsleyae
GAGACATTGACATTTCATCTCTGTGAGCTTCCTGATCACCGGGTGGGGGCCCAAAGTAAAGGTGAATGCTAATCTCAAGGCCAGGCCGTGCCTTTGTCGCTATGGTAATGTGAAGGTCTGGGTGATACTATCATGCTAATTAGGGTTAGCACCTGGAGAGGCATTTGAAAGGCAGTGTTATGCTGATGAAATCAGGGCTGGGGAACTTCCAGGCTGATTCCTGGAACATGCTGTGCTTTGTTTAGTTTGTCTCCACCTCTGTGTATCCCTCCCCCCTTGAAACGTATAAGCTGCGCCGAGCTGAGTCTTAGTCAGACTTGGATGACTACAGCGGCGCATTGGCGAGTTCTCAGTAAAGAGGAACTTCGGCCGGAGAGATATGCCAACGTCTCCCGGTCTCTGCTTCGACAGAGGAAAACGTTTCCAACACGACCCTAGCTCCAAACCCTAAGCATAGGCCAGACGGGGCGACCATAGCTCCGAACCATAAGCGTAGGCCAGACGGGGCGACCATAGCTCCGAGCCTAGGACAAGGGCGACAAGGGTCAGCCTCCGCCCGGGGCCTACGCATAGGCCGCAGTGACGAAATTTATAAATTGTTCAGTCTAGCTTCCAACATGACAGTATATGAACTGAGAGAGATAGGCAGATTGGATTTGCAGTTGGGGGTAAAGATGGGGACATTTGTAATAAGATCAAGTCTGGGGGCCCAGGAGTCTGAGACATTGACATTTCATCTCTGTGAGCTTCCTGATCACCGGGTGGGGGCCCAAAGTAAAGGTGAATGCTAATCTCAAGGCCAGGCCGTGCCTTTGTCGCTATGGTAATGTGAAGGTCTGGGTGATACTATCATGCTAATTAGGGTTAGCACCTGGAGAGGCATTTGAAAGGCAGTGTTATGCTGATGAAATCAGGGCTGGGGAACTTCCAGGCTGATTCCTGGAACATGCTGTGCTTTGTTTAGTTTGTCTCCACCTCTGTGTATCCCTCCCCCCTTGAAACGTATAAGCTGCGCCGAGCTGAGTCTTAGTCAGACTTGGATGACTACAGCGGCGCATTGGCGAGTTCTCAGTAAAGAGGAACTTCGGCCGGAGAGATATGCCAACGTCTCCCGGTCTCTGCTTCGACAGAGGAAAACGTTTCCAACACGACCCTAGCTCCAAACCCTAAGCATAGGCCAGACGGGGCGACCATAGCTCCGAACCATAAGCGTAGGCCAGACGGGGCGACCATAGCTCCGAGCCTAGGACAAGGGCGACAAGGGTCAGCCTCCGCCCGGGGCCTACGCATAGGCCGCAGTGACGAAATTTATAAATTGTTCAGTCTAGCTTCCAACATGACAGTATATGAACTGAGAGAGATAGGCAGATTGGATTTGCAGTTGGGGGTAAAGATGGGGACATTTGTAATAAGATCAAGTCTGGGGGCCCAGGAGTCTGAGACATTGACATTTCATCTCTGTGAGCTTCCTGATCACCGGGTGGGGGCCCAAAGTAAAGGTGAATGCTAATCTCAAGGCCAGGCCGTGCCTTTGTCGCTATGGTAATGTGAAGGTCTGGGTGATACTATCATGCTAATTAGGGTTAGCACCTGGAGAGGCATTTGAAAGGCAGTGTTATGCTGATGAAATCAGGGCTGGGGAACTTCCAGGCTGATTCCTGGAACATGCTGTGCTTTGTTTAGTTTGTCTCCACCTCTGTGTATCCCTCCCCCCTTGAAACGTATAAGCTGCGCCGAGCTGAGTCTTAGTCAGACTTGGATGACTACAGCGGCGCATTGGCGAGTTCTCAGTAAAGAGGAACTTCGGCCGGAGAGATATGCCAACGTCTCCCGGTCTCTGCTTCGACAGAGGAAAACGTTTCCAACACGACCCTAGCTCCAAACCCTAAGCATAGGCCAGACGGGGCGACCATAGCTCCGAACCATAAGCGAAGGCCAGACGGGGCGACCATAGCTCCGAGCCTAGGACAAGGGCGACAAGGGTCAGCCTCCGCCCGGGGCCTACGCATAGGCCGCAGTGACGAAATTTATAAATTGTTCAGTCTAGCTTCCAACATGACAGTATATGAACTGAGAGAGATAGGCAGATTGGATTTGCAGTTGGGGGTAAAGATGGGGACATTTGTAATAAGATCAAGTCTGGGGGCCCAGGAGTCTGAGACATTGACATTTCATCTCTGTGAGCTTCCTGATCACCGGGTGGGGGCCCAAAGTAAAGGTGAATGCTAATCTCAAGGCCAGGCCGTGCCTTTGTCGCTATGGTAATGTGAAGGTCTGGGTGATACTATCATGCTAATTAGGGTTAGCACCTGGAGAGGCATTTGAAAGGCAGTGTTATGCTGATGAAATCAGGGCTGGGGAACTTCCAGGCTGATTCCTGGAACATGCTGTGCTTTGTTTAGTTTGTCTCCACCTCTGTGTATCCCTCCCCCCTTGAAACGTATAAGCTGCGCCGAGCTGAGTCTTAGTCAGACTTGGATGACTACAGCGGCGCATTGGCGAGTTCTCAGTAAAGAGGAACTTCGGCCGGAGAGATATGCCAACGTCTCCCGGTCTCTGCTTCGACAGAGGAAAACGTTTCCAACACGACCCTAGCTCCAAACCCTAAGCATAGGCCAGACGGGGCGACCATAGCTCCGAACCATAAGCGAAGGCCAGACGGGGCGACCATAGCTCCGAGCCTAGGACAAGGGCGACAAGGGTCAGCCTCCGCCCGGGGCCTACGCATAGGCCGCGGACTCTGCCAATATGTCCCAGAGGCGAATGGCCACTGCGGGGCCTCCAGCCCGGGCAGAGGGGAAGCCTCCCCGGCAGCCCCATTAACGCCTAATTGGCCAGGCGGCCCCGTCTACACTTAGTTGAGCTGGCGGCCTCATTTACATTAAGTGGACCCGGCGGCCCCATTCACACCTAGTTGATCAGGCGGGCCCGTTCACACCTAGTTGATCGGGCGGGGCCATTCGCACCTGGTTGATCGGGCGGGCCCGTTCGCACCTAGTTGACCGGGCGGCCGCATTCACAAGTACCGCAGTGGGCGGCCTCGTTTACATTCAGGGGACCTGCCGGCCCGATTGACGTCTAGTTGATCAGGCGGGCCCGTTCGGACCTAGTTGACCTGGGGGCGGCCGCATTTACATGTAGCGCAGCGGGCGGCCGCATTTACATTAACCCTCTACCGCACACAATTTGATGGTACATGATAAGAAATTATTCCACATCACTTATTGGTTAATTTTGGGACATTTTATTGATTATGTATGTACATATTTATTTCACCGCCCCCCTCTCCAAATGATCTTTTGTTGCCTAAGGGCAAAGTTGTGCAACACTGATACAAAACCACAGAGAAAATTATGTCTTCATAGATCATAATACAATGCTCAGAGAGCAATGCAAAGTAACAAAATTTTTGATGGCTTCCCATCGTGCAAGAGGCATAACATCAGCAACATGTGCAATGTGGCTACTATGGCTCCAGAACATGCGAGTAGCTGGAAGACCAAATATTGACATATGGA
>NW_027325970.1:706339-708839 GCF_048594095.1 Paramormyrops kingsleyae
CATAGTAGCCACATTGCACATGTTGCTGATGTTATGCCTCTTGCACGATGGGAAGCCATCAAAAATTTTGTTACTTTGCATTGCTCTCTGAGCATTGTATTATGATCTATGAAGACATAATTTTCTCTGTGGTTTTGTATCAGTGTTGCACAACTTTGCCCTTAGGCAACAAAAGATCATTTGGAGAGGGGGGCGGTGAAATAAATATGTACATACATAATCAATAAAATGTCCCAAAATTAACCAATAAGTGATGTGGAATAATTTCTTATCATGTACCATCAAATTGTGTGCGGTAGAGGGTTAATGTAAATGCGGCCGCCCGCTGCGCTACATGTAAATGCGGCCGCCCCCAGGTCAACTAGGTCCGAACGGGCCCGCCTGATCAACTAGACGTCAATCGGGCCGGCAGGTCCCCTGAATGTAAACGAGGCCGCCCACTGCGGTACTTGTGAATGCGGCCGCCCGGTCAACTAGGTGCGAACGGGCCCGCCCGATCAACCAGGTGCGAATGGCCCCGCCCGATCAACTAGGTGTGAACGGGCCCGCCTGATCAACTAGGTGTGAATGGGGCCGCCGGGTCCACTTAATGTAAATGAGGCCGCCAGCTCAACTAAGTGTAGACGGGGCCGCCTGGCCAATTAGGCGTTAATGGGGCTGCCGGGGAGGCTTCCCCTCTGCCCGGGCTGGAGGCCCCGCAGTGGCCATTCGCCTCTGGGACATATTGGCAGAGTCCGCGGCCTATGCGTAGGCCCCGGGCGGAGGCTGACCCTTGTCGCCCTTGTCCTAGGCTCGGAGCTATGGTCGCCCCGTCTGGCCTTCGCTTATGGTTCGGAGCTATGGTCGCCCCGTCTGGCCTATGCTTAGGGTTTGGAGCTAGGGTCGTGTTGGAAACGTTTTCCTCTGTCGAAGCAGAGACCGGGAGACGTTGGCATATCTCTCCGGCCGAAGTTCCTCTTTACTGAGAACTCGCCAATGCGCCGCTGTAGTCATCCAAGTCTGACTAAGACTCAGCTCGGCGCAGCTTATACGTTTCAAGGGGGGAGGGATACACAGAGGTGGAGACAAACTAAACAAAGCACAGCATGTTCCAGGAATCAGCCTGGAAGTTCCCCAGCCCTGATTTCATCAGCATAACACTGCCTTTCAAATGCCTCTCCAGGTGCTAACCCTAATTAGCATGATAGTATCACCCAGACCTTCACATTACCATAGCGACAAAGGCACGGCCTGGCCTTGAGATTAGCATTCACCTTTACTTTGGGCCCCCACCCGGTGATCAGGAAGCTCACAGAGATGAAATGTCAATGTCTCAGACTCCTGGGCCCCCAGACTTGATCTTATTACAAATGTCCCCATCTTTACCCCCAACTGCAAATCCAATCTGCCTATCTCTCTCAGTTCATATACTGTCATGTTGGAAGCTAGACTGAACAATTTATAAATTTCGTCACTGCGGCCTATGCGTAGGCCCCGGGCGGAGGCTGACCCTTGTCGCCCTTGTCCTAGGCTCGGAGCTATGGTCGCCCCGTCTGGCCTTCGCTTATGGTTCGGAGCTATGGTCGCCCCGTCTGGCCTATGCTTAGGGTTTGGAGCTAGGGTCGTGTTGGAAACGTTTTCCTCTGTCGAAGCAGAGACCGGGAGACGTTGGCATATCTCTCCGGCCGAAGTTCCTCTTTACTGAGAACTCGCCAATGCGCCGCTGTAGTCATCCAAGTCTGACTAAGACTCAGCTCGGCGCAGCTTATACGTTTCAAGGGGGGAGGGATACACAGAGGTGGAGACAAACTAAACAAAGCACAGCATGTTCCAGGAATCAGCCTGGAAGTTCCCCAGCCCTGATTTCATCAGCATAACACTGCCTTTCAAATGCCTCTCCAGGTGCTAACCCTAATTAGCATGATAGTATCACCCAGACCTTCACATTACCATAGCGACAAAGGCACGGCCTGGCCTTGAGATTAGCATTCACCTTTACTTTGGGCCCCCACCCGGTGATCAGGAAGCTCACAGAGATGAAATGTCAATGTCTCAGACTCCTGGGCCCCCAGACTTGATCTTATTACAAATGTCCCCATCTTTACCCCCAACTGCAAATCCAATCTGCCTATCTCTCTCAGTTCATATACTGTCATGTTGGAAGCTAGACTGAACAATTTATAAATTTCGTCACTGCGGCCTATGCGTAGGCCCCGGGCGGAGGCTGACCCTTGTCGCCCTTGTCCTAGGCTCGGAGCTATGGTCGCCCCGTCTGGCCTACGCTTATGGTTCGGAGCTATGGTCGCCCCGTCTGGCCTATGCTTAGGGTTTGGAGCTAGGGTCGTGTTGGAAACGTTTTCCTCTGTCGAAGCAGAGACCGGGAGACGTTGGCATATCTCTCCGGCCGAAGTTCCTCTTTACTGAGAACTCGCCAATGCGCCGCTGTAGTCATCCAAGTCTGACTAAGACTCAGCTCGGCGCAGCTTATACGTTTCAAGGGGGGAGGGATACACAGAGGTGG
>NW_027325970.1:718839-721339 GCF_048594095.1 Paramormyrops kingsleyae
TGGGTGACACCGCCCTCGCCTAAGCCCGTGGCTGCGTGCCACTTAGGATTTTTTTTCCGGACGCCTCGGTCACGCTGTGAGGGGTCTGCGCACATGCACCCGTCGGCCTCTCTCTCGCGGCACGGAGAGAGGGCCTGCCGGGTGGACAACGCTCGAACAGGACCCATCGATGGAGGGAGGAGCCTCCTTGCCTGAGCATCGGGAGCGAAGGGTCCCGAGCCGCAGGTGCCCTCCCAGAGTGGGTCGCGTCTGCCTGTCTGTCAGACGTGGCACTCGGAACCCGCTCGCCAGCCGGGCGCAGGGCACGGCTGGGGGGAGACGAGCGGGCGACATCTCATGCCGGAGCCCAGAAAGCCACCGGTTCTCCCCTGATATCCTGCTGGTGCCATGCAAGGGCACCGCCCACTGGTCCCGCCCCCAAGAGAAGGCGGGCCGGCGTGGCTGGGGAGGCTCCGCCCCCTGCCCAGACGAGAGGCCTGGCTTCGTCTGGTCGGTATCAGGTGTTGTTGGGGCCCGCCTGGCAGCCCGGGGGGGGGGAGGGGGGGGGGCAGAGTGGCACACGGAGAGCACCGGGAGGCCTCCGGGAGCTGGCCACTGCCCATCCCCCTCCCCACCCGCTCCACCCCCACCGCGCTACACCAAACCCCCCCCTCCCCCTTCCCCCCCCCCCCAAAAACCTCTCTCACCAAACTGCCCCCCCCACCCCCGGCCCCTCCCCATCTCACCACCCCCACTTACCCATGCGGCCCGCCGTCCCCGTGCTGGCCGGGGAGGCTTCCCTTCTGCCCAGGCAGAAGGCCTGGCTTCGTCTGGTCGATTTCGGGACATTGTTGTGCCCGCCTGGCAGCCCGGGGAGCACCGGGAGGCCTCCGGGAGCTGGCCACTGCCCATCCCCCCCCCCCAGCTCCAACCACACCGCGCTAAACCCCCAACCCCCCCCCCCCCCCTCACCAAACCCCCCCCCCCCCACCCCCCATCGTGCTAAATTAGGTGTGAATGGGGCCTCCTGGCCCACTAAATGCTAATGAGGCCGCCTTTTCAACTATGTGCAAATACGGCCGACCTGGTCAAATGCATGTAAATCCGGCCGCCTTTTCAACTGTGAAAATCCGGCCGCCCGGTCAATTAGGTGCGAACGGGGCCGTCGGGTCACCTTAATGTAAATGAGGCCGCCCACTGCCCTACATTTAAATGCGGGCGTACCGGTCAACTATGTGCGAACGGGCCCGCCTGATCAACTAGGTGTGAAAGGGGCCGGCAGGCCCACTGAATGTAAATGAGGCCGCCCGCTGTGCTTCCTTCATTAACCTTATTTATATTGGCATTATCTGTAGATAAAAAAATATGTGCATGTCTATGAAGCTGTAGAGAAGCCTTGTTTTTTTTTTTTTCCCCCAGGTTTTATTTACTTACTTTTTATTTTGCATGTTCTGAAATATAGCTTATGTTTTCGTTGCCCTAGGGCAACGTTCTGCGATAAGGGGTAGATTTTAAGAGGCTTTCTTGACAGTGTGTTAGTATATTATTGCATGTACTTTTGCACATTGTAAGCACAATGTTTTTTAAATTATTTTCTAATTTAATTTAACGCATTTTGGCAGAAAATGGACACAAGATTTTCCTATGGGAGTAAAACTCAGGATCAGCATGTTAGGGATATCCCATCAGACAGTGAGATAGACTGCAGTGACAGTGAGGAGGAGTGGAATGCAGAGAAAGGTTTGAGCAGAAGTGAAAGTAGGTTTTAAAATATTGCTTCTCTGGTTGTCATTGAACTCATTTGCATAAACAAATCAAATGTGTTGATAAATTTTTAGATGTCATTCAAATGAAATAAAGGTGTGTGCAGCAGACAGGGTATCCAATACAGTCATGTAAGCTTTAGTTGTGATTGATGTATTTTTGTTGACGTATATGTATATATATTTATAGACGATCAATACACCAGTGATGAAGAGGAACATGACGATGACAGTCTGCCTGAAGATGACAGTAGTTCTTCCAAGACCCCTCGATGGAAAACATGTCACACCATTACCTCTCCTGTGCAAGCCACTTAACCTTACTGTTCAAGAACTTGAACAGTTCTTTGCCACTGTGCTCCATATGTCAATATTTGGTCTTCCAGCTACTCGCATGTTCTGGAGCCATAGTAGCCACATTGCACATGTTGCTGATGTTATGCCTCTTGCACGATGGGAAGCCATCAAAAATTTTGTTACTTTGCATTGCTCTCTGAGCATTGTATTATGATCTATGAAGACATAATTTTCTCTGTGGTTTTGTATCAGTGTTGCACAACTTTGCCCTTAGGCAACAAAAGATCATTTGGAGAGGGGGGCGGTGAAATAAATATGTACATACATAATCAATAAAATGTCCCAAAATTAACCAATAAGTGATGTGGAATAATTTCTTATCATGTACCATCAAATTGTGTGCGGTAGAGGGTTAATGTAAATGCGGCCGCCCGCTGCGCTACATGTAAATGCGGCCGCCC
>NW_027325970.1:731339-736339 GCF_048594095.1 Paramormyrops kingsleyae
GAACAGAGGGACCGCCGCCCTGGGTGACACCGCCCTCGCCTAAGCCCGTGGCTGCGTGCCACTTAGGATTTTTTTTCCGGACGCCTCGGTCAGCTGTGAGGGGTCTGCGCACATGCACCCGTCGGCCTCTCTCTCGCGGCACGGAGGAGAGGGGCCTGCCGGGTGGACAACGCTCGAACAGGACCCATCGATGGAGGGAGGAGCCTCCTTGCCTGAGCATCGGGAGCGAAGGGTCCCGAGCCGCAGGTGCCCTCCCAGAGTGGGTCGCGTCTGCCTGTCTGTCAGAGGTGGCACTCGGAACCCGCTCGCCAGCCGGGCGCAGGGCACGGCTGGGGGGAGACGAGCGGGCGACTCTCATGCCGGAGCCCAGAAAGCCACCGGTTCTCCCCTGATACCTGCTGGTGCCATGCAAGGCACCGCCCACTGGTCCCGCCCCCAGGAGAAGGCGGGCCGGCGTGGCTGGGGAGGCTCCGCCCCCTGCCCAGACGAGAGGCCTGGCTTCGTCTGGTCGGTATCAGGTGTTGTTGGGGCCCGCCTGGCAGCCCGGGGGGGGGGAGGGGGGGGGGCAGAGTGGCACACGGAGAGCACCGGGGAGGCCTCCGGGAGCTGGCCACTGCCCATCCCCCTCCCCACCCGCTCCACCCCCACCGCGCTACACCAAACCCCCCCCTCCCCCTTCCCCCCCCCCCCCAAAAACCTCTCTCACCAAACTGCCCCCCCCACCCCCGGCCCCTCCCCATCTCACCACCCCCACTTACCCATGCGGCCCGCCGTCCCCGTGCTGGCCGGGGAGGCTTCCCTTCTGCCCAGGCAGAAGGCCTGGCTTCGTCTGGTCGATTTCGGGACATTGTTGTGCCCGCCTGGCAGCCCGGGGAGCACCGGGAGGCCTCCGGGAGCTGGCCACTGCCCATCCCCCCCCCCCCAGCTCCAACCACACCGCGCTAAACCCCCAACCCCCCCCCCCCCCCCCCCTCACCAAACCCCCCCCCCCACCCCCCATCGTGCTAAATTAGGTGTGAATGGGGCCTCCTGGCCCACTAAATGCTAATGAGGCCGCCTTTTCAACTATGTGCAAATACGGCCGACCTGGTCAAATGCATGTAAATCCGGCCGCCTTTTCAACTGTGAAAATCCGGCCGCCCGGCTCAATTAGGTGCGAACGGGGCCGTCGGGTCACCTTAATGTAAATGAGGCCCGCCCACTGCCCTACATTTAAATGCGGGCGTACCGGTCAACTATGTGCGAACGGGCCCGCCTGATCAACTAGGTGTGAAAGGGGCCGGCAGGCCCACTGAATGTAAATGAGGCCGCCCGCTGTGCTTCCTTCATTAACCTTATTTATATTGGCATTATCTGTAGATAAAAAAATATGTGCATGTCCTATGAAGCTGTAGAGAAGCCTTGTTTTTTTTTTTTTCCCCCAGGTTTTATTTACTTACTTTTTATTTTGCATGTTCTGAAATATAGCTTATGTTTTCGTTGCCCTAGGGCAACGTTCTGCGATAAGGGGTAGATTTTAAGAGGCTTTCTTGACAGTGTGTTAGTATATTATTGCATGTACTTTTGCACATTGTAAGCACAATGTTTTTTAAATTATTTTCTAATTTAATTTAACGCATTTTGCAGAAAATGGACACAAGATTTTCCTATGGGAGTAAAACTCAGGATCAGCATGTTAGGGATATCCCATCAGACAGTGAGATAGACTGCAGTGACAGTGAGGAGGAGTGGAATGCAGAGAAAGGTTTGAGCAGAAGTGAAAGTAGGTTTTAAAATATTGCTTCTCTGGTTGTCATTGAACTCATTTGCATAAACAAATCAAATGTGTTGATAAATTTTTAGATGTCATTCAAATGAAATAAAGGTGTGTGCAGCAGACAGGGTATCCAATACAGTCATGTAAGCTTTAGTTGTGATGATGTATTTTTGTTGACGTATATGTATATATATTTATAGACGATCAATACACCAGTGATGAAGAGGAACATGACGATGACAGTCTGCCTGAAGATGACAGTAGTTCTTCCAAGACCCCTCGATGGAAAACATGTCACACCATTACCTCTCCTGTGCAAGCCACTTAACCTTACTGTTCAAGAACTTGAACAGTTCTTTGCCACTGTGCTCCATATGTCAATATTTGGTCTTCCAGCTACTCGCATGTTCTGGAGCCATAGTAGCCACATTGCACATGTTGCTGATGTTATGCCTCTTGCACGATGGGAAGCCATCAAAAATTTTGTTACTTTGCATTGCTCTCTGAGCATTGTATTATGATCTATGAAGACATAATTTTCTCTGTGGTTTTGTATCAGTGTTGCACAACTTTGCCCTTAGGCAACAAAAGATCATTTGGAGAGGGGGGCGGTGAAATAAATATGTACATACATAATCAATAAAATGTCCCAAAATTAACCAATAAGTGATGTGGAATAATTTCTTATCATGTACCATCAAATTGTGTGCGGTAGAGGGTTAATGTAAATGCGGCCGCCCGCTGCGCTACATGTAAATGCGGCCGCCCCCAGGTCAACTAGGTCCGAACGGGCCCGCCTGATCAACTAGACGTCAATCGGGCCGGCAGGTCCCCTGAATGTAAACGAGGCCGCCCACTGCGGTACTTGTGAATGCGGCCGCCCGGTCAACTAGGTGCGAACGGGCCCGCCCGATCAACCAGGTGCGAATGGCCCCGCCCGATCAACTAGGTGTGAACGGGCCCGCCTGATCAACTAGGTGTGAATGGGGCCGCCGGGTCCACTTAATGTAAATGAGGCCGCCAGCTCAACTAAGTGTAGACGGGGCCGCCTGGCCAATTAGGCGTTAATGGGGCTGCCGGGGAGGCTTCCCCTCTGCCCGGCTGGAGGCCCCGCAGTGGCCATTCGCCTCTGGGACATATTGGCAGAGTCCGCGGCCTATGCGTAGGCCCGGGCGGAGGCTGACCCTTGTCCGCCCTTGTCCTAGGCTCGGAGCTATGGTCGCCCCGTCTGGCCTTCGCTTATGGTTCGGAGCTATGGTCGCCCCGTCTGGCCTATGCTTAGGGTTTGGAGCTAGGGTCGTGTTGGAAACGTTTTCCTCTGTCGAAGCAGAGACCGGGAGACGTTGGCATATCTCTCCGGCCGAAGTTCCTCTTTACTGAGAACTCGCCAATGCGCCGCTGTAGTCATCCAAGTCTGACTAAGACTCAGCTCGGCGCAGCTTATACGTTTCAAGGGGGAGGGATACACAGAGGTGGAGACAAACTAAACAAAGCACAGCATGTTCCAGGAATCAGCCTGGAAGTTCCCCAGCCCTGATTTCATCAGCATAACACTGCCTTTCAAATGCCTCTCCAGGTGCTAACCCTAATTAGCATGATAGTATCACCCAGACCTTCACATTACCATAGCGACAAAGGCACGGCCTGGCCTTGAGATTAGCATTCACCTTTACTTTGGGGCCCCCACCCGGTGATCAGGAAGCTCACAGAGATGAAATGTCAATGTCTCAGACTCCTGGCCCCAGACTTGATCTTATTACAAATGTCCCCATCTTTACCCCCAACTGCAAATCCAATCTGCCTATCTCTCTCAGTTCATATACTGTCATGTTGGAAGCTAGACTGAACAATTTATAAATTTCGTCACTGCGGCCTATGCGTAGGCCCCGGGCGGAGGCTGACCCTTGTCGCCCTTGTCCTAGGCTCGGAGCTATGGTCGCCCCCGTCTGGCCTTCGCTTATGGTTCGGAGCTATGGTCGCCCCGTCTGGCCTATGCTTAGGGTTTGGAGCTAGGGTCGTGTTGGAAACGTTTTCCTCTGTCGAAGCAGAGACCGGGAGACGTTGGCATATCTCTCCGGCCGAAGTTCCTCTTTACTGAGAACTCGCCAATGCGCCGCTGTAGTCATCCAAGTCTGACTAAGACTCAGCTCGGCGCAGCTTATACGTTTCAAGGGGGGGAGGGATACACAGAGGTGGAGACAAACTAAACAAAGCACAGCATGTTCCAGGAATCAGCCTGGAAGTTCCCAGCCCTGATTTCATCAGCATAACACTGCCTTTCAAATGCCTCTCCAGGTGCTAACCCTAATTAGCATGATAGTATCACCCAGACCTTCACATTACCATAGCGACAAAGGCACGGCCTGGCCTTGAGATTAGCATTCACCTTTACTTTGGGCCCCCACCCGGTGATCAGGAAGCTCACAGAGATGAAATGTCAATGTCTCAGACTCCTGGGCCCCCAGACTTGATCTTATTACAATGTCCCCATCTTTACCCCCAACTGCAAATCCAATCTGCCTATCTCTCTCAGTTCATATACTGTCATGTTGGAAGCTAGACTGAACAATTTAAAATTTCGTCACTGCGGCCTATGCGTAGGCCCGGGCGGAGGCTGACCCTTGTCGCCCTTGTCCTATGGCTCGGAGCTATGGTCGCCCCGTCTGGCCTACGCTTATGGTTCGGAGCTATGGTCGCCCCGTCTGGCCTATGCTTAGGGTTGGAGCTAGGGTCGTGTTGGAAACGTTTTCCTCTGTCGAAGCAGAGACCGGGAGACGTTGGCATATCTCTCCGGCCGAAGTTCCTCTTTACTGAGAACTCGCCAATGCGCCGCTGTAGTCACCCAAGTCTGACTAAGACTCAGCTCGGCGCAGCTTATACGTTTCAAGGGGGGAGGGATACACAGAGGTGGAGACAAACTAAACAAAGCACAGCATGTTCCAGGAATCAGCCTGGAAGTTCCCCAGCCCTGATTTCATCAGCATAACACTGCTTTCAAATGCCTCTCCAGGTGCTAACCCTAATTAGCATGATAGTATCACCCAGACCTTCACATTACCATAGCGACAAAGGCACGGCCTGGCCTTGAGATTAGCATTCACATTTACTTTGGGCCCCCACCCGGTGATCAGGAAGCTCACAGAGATGAAATGTCAATGTCTCAGACTCCTGGGCCCCCAGACTTGATCTTATTACAAATGTCCCCATCTTTACCCCCAACTGCAAATCCAATCTGCCTATCTCT
>NW_027325970.1:746339-751339 GCF_048594095.1 Paramormyrops kingsleyae
ACGAGCGGGCGACATCTCATGCCGGAGCCCAGAAAGCCACCGGTTCTCCCCTGATATCCTGCTGGTGCCATGCAAGGGCACCGCCCACTGGTCCCGCCCCCAAGAGAAGGCGGGCCGGCGTGGCTGGGGAGGCTCCGCCCCCTGCCCAGACGAGAGGCCTGGCTTCGTCTGGTCGGTATCAGGTGTTGTTGGGGCCCGCCTGGCAGCCCGGGGGGGGGGAGGGGGGGGGGCAGAGTGGCACACGGAGAGCACCGGGAGGCCTCCGGGAGCTGGCCACTGCCCATCCCCCTCCCCACCCGCTCCACCCCCACCGCGCTACACCAAACCCCCCCCTCCCCCTTCCCCCCCCCCCCAAAAACCTCTCTCACCAAACTGCCCCCCCCACCCCCGGCCCCTCCCCATCTCACCACCCCCACTTACCCATGCGGCCCGCCGTCCCCGTGCTGGCCGGGGAGGCTTCCCTTCTGCCCAGGCAGAAGGCCTGGCTTCGTCTGGTCGATTTCGGGACATTGTTGTGCCCGCCTGGCAGCCCGGGGAGCACCGGGAGGCCTCCGGGAGCTGGCCACTGCCCATCCCCCCCCCCCCAGCTCCAACCACACCGCGCTAAACCCCCAACCCCCCCCCCCCCCCCTCACCAAACCCCCCCCCCCCCCACCCCCCATCGTGCTAAATTAGGTGTGAATGGGGCCTCCTGGCCCACTAAATGCTAATGAGGCCGCCTTTTCAACTATGTGCAAATACGGCCGACCTGGTCAAATGCATGTAAATCCGGCCGCCTTTTCAACTGTGAAAATCCGGCCGCCCGGTCAATTAGGTGCGAACGGGGCCGTCGGGTCACCTTAATGTAAATGAGGCCGCCCACTGCCCTACATTTAAATGCGGGCGTACCGGTCAACTATGTGCGAACGGGCCCGCCTGATCAACTAGGTGTGAAAGGGGCCGGCAGGCCCACTGAATGTAAATGAGGCCGCCCGCTGTGCTTCCTTCATTAACCTTATTTATATTGGCATTATCTGTAGATAAAAAAATATGTGCATGTCTATGAAGCTGTAGAGAAGCCTTGTTTTTTTTTTTTTCCCCCAGGTTTTATTTACTTACTTTTTATTTTGCATGTTCTGAAATATAGCTTATGTTTTCGTTGCCCTAGGGCAACGTTCTGCGATAAGGGGTAGATTTTAAGAGGCTTTCTTGACAGTGTGTTAGTATATTATTGCATGTACTTTTGCACATTGTAAGCACAATGTTTTTTAAATTATTTTCTAATTTAATTTAACGCATTTTGGCAGAAAATGGACACAAGATTTTCCTATGGGAGTAAAACTCAGGATCAGCATGTTAGGGATATCCCATCAGACAGTGAGATAGACTGCAGTGACAGTGAGGAGGAGTGGAATGCAGAGAAAGGTTTGAGCAGAAGTGAAAGTAGGTTTTAAAATATTGCTTCTCTGGTTGTCATTGAACTCATTTGCATAAACAAATCAAATGTGTTGATAAATTTTTAGATGTCATTCAAATGAAATAAAGGTGTGTGCAGCAGACAGGGTATCCAATACAGTCATGTAAGCTTTAGTTGTGATTGATGTATTTTTGTTGACGTATATGTATATATATTTATAGACGATCAATACACCAGTGATGAAGAGGAACATGACGATGACAGTCTGCCTGAAGATGACAGTAGTTCTTCCAAGACCCCTCGATGGAAAACATGTCACACCATTACCTCTCCTGTGCAAGCCACTTAACCTTACTGTTCAAGAACTTGAACAGTTCTTTGCCACTGTGCTCCATATGTCAATATTTGGTCTTCCAGCTACTCGCATGTTCTGGAGCCATAGTAGCCACATTGCACATGTTGCTGATGTTATGCCTCTTGCACGATGGGAAGCCATCAAAAATTTTGTTACTTTGCATTGCTCTCTGAGCATTGTATTATGATCTATGAAGACATAATTTTCTCTGTGGTTTTGTATCAGTGTTGCACAACTTTGCCCTTAGGCAACAAAAGATCATTTGGAGAGGGGGGCGGTGAAATAAATATGTACATACATAATCAATAAAATGTCCCAAAATTAACCAATAAGTGATGTGGAATAATTTCTTATCATGTACCATCAAATTGTGTGCGGTAGAGGGTTAATGTAAATGCGGCCGCCCGCTGCGCTACATGTAAATGCGGCCGCCCCCAGGTCAACTAGGTCCGAACGGGCCCGCCTGATCAACTAGACGTCAATCGGGCCGGCAGGTCCCCTGAATGTAAACGAGGCCGCCCACTGCGGTACTTGTGAATGCGGCCGCCCGGTCAACTAGGTGCGAACGGGCCCGCCCGATCAACCAGGTGCGAATGGCCCCGCCCGATCAACTAGGTGTGAACGGGCCCGCCTGATCAACTAGGTGTGAATGGGGCCGCCGGGTCCACTTAATGTAAATGAGGCCGCCAGCTCAACTAAGTGTAGACGGGGCCGCCTGGCCAATTAGGCGTTAATGGGGCTGCCGGGGAGGCTTCCCCTCTGCCCGGGCTGGAGGCCCCGCAGTGGCCATTCGCCTCTGGGACATATTGGCAGAGTCCGCGGCCTATGCGTAGGCCCCGGGCGGAGGCTGACCCTTGTCGCCCTTGTCCTAGGCTCGGAGCTATGGTCGCCCCGTCTGGCCTTCGCTTATGGTTCGGAGCTATGGTCGCCCCGTCTGGCCTATGCTTAGGGTTTGGAGCTAGGGTCGTGTTGGAAACGTTTTCCTCTGTCGAAGCAGAGACCGGGAGACGTTGGCATATCTCTCCGGCCGAAGTTCCTCTTTACTGAGAACTCGCCAATGCGCCGCTGTAGTCATCCAAGTCTGACTAAGACTCAGCTCGGCGCAGCTTATACGTTTCAAGGGGGGAGGGATACACAGAGGTGGAGACAAACTAAACAAAGCACAGCATGTTCCAGGAATCAGCCTGGAAGTTCCCCAGCCCTGATTTCATCAGCATAACACTGCCTTTCAAATGCCTCTCCAGGTGCTAACCCTAATTAGCATGATAGTATCACCCAGACCTTCACATTACCATAGCGACAAAGGCACGGCCTGGCCTTGAGATTAGCATTCACCTTTACTTTGGGCCCCCACCCGGTGATCAGGAAGCTCACAGAGATGAAATGTCAATGTCTCAGACTCCTGGGCCCCCAGACTTGATCTTATTACAAATGTCCCCATCTTTACCCCCAACTGCAAATCCAATCTGCCTATCTCTCTCAGTTCATATACTGTCATGTTGGAAGCTAGACTGAACAATTTATAAATTTCGTCACTGCGGCCTATGCGTAGGCCCCGGGCGGAGGCTGACCCTTGTCGCCCTTGTCCTAGGCTCGGAGCTATGGTCGCCCCGTCTGGCCTTCGCTTATGGTTCGGAGCTATGGTCGCCCCGTCTGGCCTATGCTTAGGGTTTGGAGCTAGGGTCGTGTTGGAAACGTTTTCCTCTGTCGAAGCAGAGACCGGGAGACGTTGGCATATCTCTCCGGCCGAAGTTCCTCTTTACTGAGAACTCGCCAATGCGCCGCTGTAGTCATCCAAGTCTGACTAAGACTCAGCTCGGCGCAGCTTATACGTTTCAAGGGGGGAGGGATACACAGAGGTGGAGACAAACTAAACAAAGCACAGCATGTTCCAGGAATCAGCCTGGAAGTTCCCCAGCCCTGATTTCATCAGCATAACACTGCCTTTCAAATGCCTCTCCAGGTGCTAACCCTAATTAGCATGATAGTATCACCCAGACCTTCACATTACCATAGCGACAAAGGCACGGCCTGGCCTTGAGATTAGCATTCACCTTTACTTTGGGCCCCCACCCGGTGATCAGGAAGCTCACAGAGATGAAATGTCAATGTCTCAGACTCCTGGGCCCCCAGACTTGATCTTATTACAAATGTCCCCATCTTTACCCCCAACTGCAAATCCAATCTGCCTATCTCTCTCAGTTCATATACTGTCATGTTGGAAGCTAGACTGAACAATTTATAAATTTCGTCACTGCGGCCTATGCGTAGGCCCCGGGCGGAGGCTGACCCTTGTCGCCCTTGTCCTAGGCTCGGAGCTATGGTCGCCCCGTCTGGCCTACGCTTATGGTTCGGAGCTATGGTCGCCCCGTCTGGCCTATGCTTAGGGTTTGGAGCTAGGGTCGTGTTGGAAACGTTTTCCTCTGTCGAAGCAGAGACCGGGAGACGTTGGCATATCTCTCCGGCCGAAGTTCCTCTTTACTGAGAACTCGCCAATGCGCCGCTGTAGTCATCCAAGTCTGACTAAGACTCAGCTCGGCGCAGCTTATACGTTTCAAGGGGGGAGGGATACACAGAGGTGGAGACAAACTAAACAAAGCACAGCATGTTCCAGGAATCAGCCTGGAAGTTCCCCAGCCCTGATTTCATCAGCATAACACTGCCTTTCAAATGCCTCTCCAGGTGCTAACCCTAATTAGCATGATAGTATCACCCAGACCTTCACATTACCATAGCGACAAAGGCACGGCCTGGCCTTGAGATTAGCATTCACCTTTACTTTGGGCCCCCACCCGGTGATCAGGAAGCTCACAGAGATGAAATGTCAATGTCTCAGACTCCTGGGCCCCCAGACTTGATCTTATTACAAATGTCCCCATCTTTACCCCCAACTGCAAATCCAATCTGCCTATCTCTCTCAGTTCATATACTGTCATGTTGGAAGCTAGACTGAACAATTTATAAATTTCGTCACTGCGGCCTATGCGTAGGCCCCGGGCGGAGGCTGACCCTTGTCGCCCTTGTCCTAGGCTCGGAGCTATGGTCGCCCCGTCTGGCCTACGCTTATGGTTCGGAGCTATGGTCGCCCCGTCTGGCCTATGCTTAGGGTTTGGAGCTAGGGTCGTGTTGGAAACGTTTTCCTCTGTCGAAGCAGAGACCGGGAGACGTTGGCATATCTCTCCGGCCGAAGTTCCTCTTTACTGAGAACTCGCCAATGCGCCGCTGTAGTCATCCAAGTCTGACTAAGAC
>NW_027325970.1:761339-766339 GCF_048594095.1 Paramormyrops kingsleyae
GCATGTCTATGAAGCTGTAGAGAAGCCTTGTTTTTTTTTTTTTCCCCCAGGTTTTATTTACTTACTTTTTATTTTGCATGTTCTGAAATATAGCTTATGTTTTCGTTGCCCTAGGGCAACGTTCTGCGATAAGGGGTAGATTTTAAGAGGCTTTCTTGACAGTGTGTTAGTATATTATTGCATGTACTTTTGCACATTGTAAGCACAATGTTTTTTAAATTATTTTCTAATTTAATTTAACGCATTTTGGCAGAAAATGGACACAAGATTTTCCTATGGGAGTAAAACTCAGGATCAGCATGTTAGGGATATCCCATCAGACAGTGAGATAGACTGCAGTGACAGTGAGGAGGAGTGGAATGCAGAGAAAGGTTTGAGCAGAAGTGAAAGTAGGTTTTAAAATATTGCTTCTCTGGTTGTCATTGAACTCATTTGCATAAACAAATCAAATGTGTTGATAAATTTTTAGATGTCATTCAAATGAAATAAAGGTGTGTGCAGCAGACAGGGTATCCAATACAGTCATGTAAGCTTTAGTTGTGATTGATGTATTTTTGTTGACGTATATGTATATATATTTATAGACGATCAATACACCAGTGATGAAGAGGAACATGACGATGACAGTCTGCCTGAAGATGACAGTAGTTCTTCCAAGACCCCTCGATGGAAAACATGTCACACCATTACCTCTCCTGTGCAAGCCACTTAACCTTACTGTTCAAGAACTTGAACAGTTCTTTGCCACTGTGCTCCATATGTCAATATTTGGTCTTCCAGCTACTCGCATGTTCTGGAGCCATAGTAGCCACATTGCACATGTTGCTGATGTTATGCCTCTTGCACGATGGGAAGCCATCAAAAATTTTGTTACTTTGCATTGCTCTCTGAGCATTGTATTATGATCTATGAAGACATAATTTTCTCTGTGGTTTTGTATCAGTGTTGCACAACTTTGCCCTTAGGCAACAAAAGATCATTTGGAGAGGGGGGCGGTGAAATAAATATGTACATACATAATCAATAAAATGTCCCAAAATTAACCAATAAGTGATGTGGAATAATTTCTTATCATGTACCATCAAATTGTGTGCGGTAGAGGGTTAATGTAAATGCGGCCGCCCGCTGCGCTACATGTAAATGCGGCCGCCCCCAGGTCAACTAGGTCCGAACGGGCCCGCCTGATCAACTAGACGTCAATCGGGCCGGCAGGTCCCCTGAATGTAAACGAGGCCGCCCACTGCGGTACTTGTGAATGCGGCCGCCCGGTCAACTAGGTGCGAACGGGCCCGCCCGATCAACCAGGTGCGAATGGCCCCGCCCGATCAACTAGGTGTGAACGGGCCCGCCTGATCAACTAGGTGTGAATGGGGCCGCCGGGTCCACTTAATGTAAATGAGGCCGCCAGCTCAACTAAGTGTAGACGGGGCCGCCTGGCCAATTAGGCGTTAATGGGGCTGCCGGGGAGGCTTCCCCTCTGCCCGGGCTGGAGGCCCCGCAGTGGCCATTCGCCTCTGGGACATATTGGCAGAGTCCGCGGCCTATGCGTAGGCCCCGGGCGGAGGCTGACCCTTGTCGCCCTTGTCCTAGGCTCGGAGCTATGGTCGCCCCGTCTGGCCTTCGCTTATGGTTCGGAGCTATGGTCGCCCCGTCTGGCCTATGCTTAGGGTTTGGAGCTAGGGTCGTGTTGGAAACGTTTTCCTCTGTCGAAGCAGAGACCGGGAGACGTTGGCATATCTCTCCGGCCGAAGTTCCTCTTTACTGAGAACTCGCCAATGCGCCGCTGTAGTCATCCAAGTCTGACTAAGACTCAGCTCGGCGCAGCTTATACGTTTCAAGGGGGGAGGGATACACAGAGGTGGAGACAAACTAAACAAAGCACAGCATGTTCCAGGAATCAGCCTGGAAGTTCCCCAGCCCTGATTTCATCAGCATAACACTGCCTTTCAAATGCCTCTCCAGGTGCTAACCCTAATTAGCATGATAGTATCACCCAGACCTTCACATTACCATAGCGACAAAGGCACGGCCTGGCCTTGAGATTAGCATTCACCTTTACTTTGGGCCCCCACCCGGTGATCAGGAAGCTCACAGAGATGAAATGTCAATGTCTCAGACTCCTGGGCCCCCAGACTTGATCTTATTACAAATGTCCCCATCTTTACCCCCAACTGCAAATCCAATCTGCCTATCTCTCTCAGTTCATATACTGTCATGTTGGAAGCTAGACTGAACAATTTATAAATTTCGTCACTGCGGCCTATGCGTAGGCCCCGGGCGGAGGCTGACCCTTGTCGCCCTTGTCCTAGGCTCGGAGCTATGGTCGCCCCGTCTGGCCTTCGCTTATGGTTCGGAGCTATGGTCGCCCCGTCTGGCCTATGCTTAGGGTTTGGAGCTAGGGTCGTGTTGGAAACGTTTTCCTCTGTCGAAGCAGAGACCGGGAGACGTTGGCATATCTCTCCGGCCGAAGTTCCTCTTTACTGAGAACTCGCCAATGCGCCGCTGTAGTCATCCAAGTCTGACTAAGACTCAGCTCGGCGCAGCTTATACGTTTCAAGGGGGGAGGGATACACAGAGGTGGAGACAAACTAAACAAAGCACAGCATGTTCCAGGAATCAGCCTGGAAGTTCCCCAGCCCTGATTTCATCAGCATAACACTGCCTTTCAAATGCCTCTCCAGGTGCTAACCCTAATTAGCATGATAGTATCACCCAGACCTTCACATTACCATAGCGACAAAGGCACGGCCTGGCCTTGAGATTAGCATTCACCTTTACTTTGGGCCCCCACCCGGTGATCAGGAAGCTCACAGAGATGAAATGTCAATGTCTCAGACTCCTGGGCCCCCAGACTTGATCTTATTACAAATGTCCCCATCTTTACCCCCAACTGCAAATCCAATCTGCCTATCTCTCTCAGTTCATATACTGTCATGTTGGAAGCTAGACTGAACAATTTATAAATTTCGTCACTGCGGCCTATGCGTAGGCCCCGGGCGGAGGCTGACCCTTGTCGCCCTTGTCCTAGGCTCGGAGCTATGGTCGCCCCGTCTGGCCTACGCTTATGGTTCGGAGCTATGGTCGCCCCGTCTGGCCTATGCTTAGGGTTTGGAGCTAGGGTCGTGTTGGAAACGTTTTCCTCTGTCGAAGCAGAGACCGGGAGACGTTGGCATATCTCTCCGGCCGAAGTTCCTCTTTACTGAGAACTCGCCAATGCGCCGCTGTAGTCATCCAAGTCTGACTAAGACTCAGCTCGGCGCAGCTTATACGTTTCAAGGGGGGAGGGATACACAGAGGTGGAGACAAACTAAACAAAGCACAGCATGTTCCAGGAATCAGCCTGGAAGTTCCCCAGCCCTGATTTCATCAGCATAACACTGCCTTTCAAATGCCTCTCCAGGTGCTAACCCTAATTAGCATGATAGTATCACCCAGACCTTCACATTACCATAGCGACAAAGGCACGGCCTGGCCTTGAGATTAGCATTCACCTTTACTTTGGGCCCCCACCCGGTGATCAGGAAGCTCACAGAGATGAAATGTCAATGTCTCAGACTCCTGGGCCCCCAGACTTGATCTTATTACAAATGTCCCCATCTTTACCCCCAACTGCAAATCCAATCTGCCTATCTCTCTCAGTTCATATACTGTCATGTTGGAAGCTAGACTGAACAATTTATAAATTTCGTCACTGCGGCCTATGCGTAGGCCCCGGGCGGAGGCTGACCCTTGTCGCCCTTGTCCTAGGCTCGGAGCTATGGTCGCCCCGTCTGGCCTACGCTTATGGTTCGGAGCTATGGTCGCCCCGTCTGGCCTATGCTTAGGGTTTGGAGCTAGGGTCGTGTTGGAAACGTTTTCCTCTGTCGAAGCAGAGACCGGGAGACGTTGGCATATCTCTCCGGCCGAAGTTCCTCTTTACTGAGAACTCGCCAATGCGCCGCTGTAGTCATCCAAGTCTGACTAAGACTCAGCTCGGCGCAGCTTATACGTTTCAAGGGGGGAGGGATACACAGAGGTGGAGACAAACTAAACAAAGCACAGCATGTTCCAGGAATCAGCCTGGAAGTTCCCCAGCCCTGATTTCATCAGCATAACACTGCCTTTCAAATGCCTCTCCAGGTGCTAACCCTAATTAGCATGATAGTATCACCCAGACCTTCACATTACCATAGCGACAAAGGCACGGCCTGGCCTTGAGATTAGCATTCACCTTTACTTTGGGCCCCCACCCGGTGATCAGGAAGCTCACAGAGATGAAATGTCAATGTCTCAGACTCCTGGGCCCCCAGACTTGATCTTATTACAAATGTCCCCATCTTTACCCCCAACTGCAAATCCAATCTGCCTATCTCTCTCAGTTCATATACTGTCATGTTGGAAGCTAGACTGAACAATTTATAAATTTCGTCACTGCGGCCTATGCGTAGGCCCCGGGCGGAGGCTGACCCTTGTCGCCCTTGTCCTAGGCTCGGAGCTATGGTCGCCCCGTCT
Source organism: Paramormyrops kingsleyae (assembly GCF_048594095.1). NCBI lineage: Eukaryota > Metazoa > Chordata > Actinopteri > Osteoglossiformes > Mormyridae > Paramormyrops > Paramormyrops kingsleyae. Next base: position 765,831 of record NW_027325970.1, read on the forward strand.
GGCCTACGCTTATGGTTCGGAGCTATGGTCGCCCCGTCTGGCCTATGCTTAGGGTTTGGAGCTAGGGTCGTGTTGGAAACGTTTTCCTCTGTCGAAGCAGAGACCGGGAGACGTTGGCATATCTCTCCGGCCGAAGTTCCTCTTTACTGAGAACTCGCCAATGCGCCGCTGTAGTCATCCAAGTCTGACTAAGACTCAGCTCGGCGCAGCTTATACGTTTCAAGGGGGGAGGGATACACAGAGGTGGAGACAAACTAAACAAAGCACAGCATGTTCCAGGAATCAGCCTGGAAGTTCCCCAGCCCTGATTTCATCAGCATAACACTGCCTTTCAAATGCCTCTCCAGGTGCTAACCCTAATTAGCATGATAGTATCACCCAGACCTTCACATTACCATAGCGACAAAGGCACGGCCTGGCCTTGAGATTAGCATTCACCTTTACTTTGGGCCCCCACCCGGTGATCAGGAAGCTCACAGAGATGAAATGTCAATGTCTCAGACTCCTGG
>NW_027325970.1:792399-797399 GCF_048594095.1 Paramormyrops kingsleyae
CCCCATCGTGCTAAATTAGGTGTGAATGGGGCCTCCTGGCCCACTAAATGCTAATGAGGCCGCCTTTTCAACTATGTGCAAATACGGCCGACCTGGTCAAATGCATGTAAATCCGGCCGCCTTTTCAACTGTGAAAATCCGGCCGCCCGGTCAATTAGGTGCGAACGGGGCCGTCGGGTCACCTTAATGTAAATGAGGCCGCCCACTGCCCTACATTTAAATGCGGGCGTACCGGTCAACTATGTGCGAACGGGCCCGCCTGATCAACTAGGTGTGAAAGGGGCCGGCAGGCCCACTGAATGTAAATGAGGCCGCCCGCTGTGCTTCCTTCATTAACCTTATTTATATTGGCATTATCTGTAGATAAAAAATATGTGCATGTCTATGAAGCTGTAGAGAAGCCTTGTTTTTTTTTTTTTCCCCCAGGTTTTATTTACTTACTTTTTATTTTGCATGTTCTGAAATATAGCTTAAGTTTTCGTTGCCCTAGGGCAACGTTCTGCGATAAGGGGTAGATTTTAAGAGGCTTTCTTGACAGTGTGTTAGTATATTATTGCATGTACTTTTGCACATTGTAAGCACAATGTTTTTTAAATTATTTTCTAATTTAATTTAACGCATTTTGGCAGAAAATGGACACAAGATTTTCCTATGGGAGTAAAACTCAGGATCAGCATGTTAGGGATATCCCATCAGACAGTGAGATAGACTGCAGTGACAGTGAGGAGGAGTGGAATGCAGAGAAAGGTTTGAGCAGAAGTGAAAGTAGGTTTTAAAATATTGCTTCTCTGGTTGTCATTGAACTCATTTGCATAAACAAATCAAATGTGTTGATAAATTTTTAGATGTCATTCAAATGAAATAAAGGTGTGTGCAGCAGACAGGGTATCCAATACAGTCATGTAAGCTTTAGTTGTGATTGATGTATTTTTGTTGACGTATATGTATATATATTTATAGACGATCAATACACCAGTGATGAAGAGGAACATGACGATGACAGTCTGCCTGAAGATGACAGTAGTTCTTCCAAGACCCCTCGATGGAAAACATGTCACACCATTACCTCTCCTGTGCAAGCCACTTAACCTTACTGTTCAAGAACTTGAACAGTTCTTTGCCACTGTGCTCCATATGTCAATATTTGGTCTTCCAGCTACTCGCATGTTCTGGAGCCATAGTAGCCACATTGCACATGTTGCTGATGTTATGCCTCTTGCACGATGGGAAGCCATCAAAAATTTTGTTACTTTGCATTGCTCTCTGAGCATTGTATTATGATCTATGAAGACATAATTTTCTCTGTGGTTTTGTATCAGTGTTGCACAACTTTGCCCTTAGGCAACAAAAGATCATTTGGAGAGGGGGGCGGTGAAATAAATATGTACATACATAATCAATAAAATGTCCCAAAATTAACCAATAAGTGATGTGGAATAATTTCTTATCATGTACCATCAAATTGTGTGCGGTAGAGGGTTAATGTAAATGCGGCCGCCCGCTGCGCTACATGTAAATGCGGCCGCCCCCAGGTCAACTAGGTCCGAACGGGCCCGCCTGATCAACTAGACGTCAATCGGGCCGGCAGGTCCCCTGAATGTAAACGAGGCCGCCCACTGCGGTACTTGTGAATGCGGCCGCCCGGTCAACTAGGTGCGAACGGGCCCGCCCGATCAACCAGGTGCGAATGGCCCCGCCCGATCAACTAGGTGTGAACGGGCCCGCCTGATCAACTAGGTGTGAATGGGGCCGCCGGGTCCACTTAATGTAAATGAGGCCGCCAGCTCAACTAAGTGTAGACGGGGCCGCCTGGCCAATTAGGCGTTAATGGGGCTGCCGGGGAGGCTTCCCCTCTGCCCGGGCTGGAGGCCCCGCAGTGGCCATTCGCCTCTGGGACATATTGGCAGAGTCCGCGGCCTATGCGTAGGCCCCGGGCGGAGGCTGACCCTTGTCGCCCTTGTCCTAGGCTCGGAGCTATGGTCGCCCCGTCTGGCCTTCGCTTATGGTTCGGAGCTATGGTCGCCCCGTCTGGCCTATGCTTAGGGTTTGGAGCTAGGGTCGTGTTGGAAACGTTTTCCTCTGTCGAAGCAGAGACCGGGAGACGTTGGCATATCTCTCCGGCCGAAGTTCCTCTTTACTGAGAACTCGCCAATGCGCCGCTGTAGTCATCCAAGTCTGACTAAGACTCAGCTCGGCGCAGCTTATACGTTTCAAGGGGGGAGGGATACACAGAGGTGGAGACAAACTAAACAAAGCACAGCATGTTCCAGGAATCAGCCTGGAAGTTCCCCAGCCCTGATTTCATCAGCATAACACTGCCTTTCAAATGCCTCTCCAGGTGCTAACCCTAATTAGCATGATAGTATCACCCAGACCTTCACATTACCATAGCGACAAAGGCACGGCCTGGCCTTGAGATTAGCATTCACCTTTACTTTGGGCCCCCACCCGGTGATCAGGAAGCTCACAGAGATGAAATGTCAATGTCTCAGACTCCTGGGCCCCCAGACTTGATCTTATTACAAATGTCCCCATCTTTACCCCCAACTGCAAATCCAATCTGCCTATCTCTCTCAGTTCATATACTGTCATGTTGGAAGCTAGACTGAACAATTTATAAATTTCGTCACTGCGGCCTATGCGTAGGCCCCGGGCGGAGGCTGACCCTTGTCGCCCTTGTCCTAGGCTCGGAGCTATGGTCGCCCCGTCTGGCCTTCGCTTATGGTTCGGAGCTATGGTCGCCCCGTCTGGCCTATGCTTAGGGTTTGGAGCTAGGGTCGTGTTGGAAACGTTTTCCTCTGTCGAAGCAGAGACCGGGAGACGTTGGCATATCTCTCCGGCCGAAGTTCCTCTTTACTGAGAACTCGCCAATGCGCCGCTGTAGTCATCCAAGTCTGACTAAGACTCAGCTCGGCGCAGCTTATACGTTTCAAGGGGGGAGGGATACACAGAGGTGGAGACAAACTAAACAAAGCACAGCATGTTCCAGGAATCAGCCTGGAAGTTCCCCAGCCCTGATTTCATCAGCATAACACTGCCTTTCAAATGCCTCTCCAGGTGCTAACCCTAATTAGCATGATAGTATCACCCAGACCTTCACATTACCATAGCGACAAAGGCACGGCCTGGCCTTGAGATTAGCATTCACCTTTACTTTGGGCCCCCACCCGGTGATCAGGAAGCTCACAGAGATGAAATGTCAATGTCTCAGACTCCTGGGCCCCCAGACTTGATCTTATTACAAATGTCCCCATCTTTACCCCCAACTGCAAATCCAATCTGCCTATCTCTCTCAGTTCATATACTGTCATGTTGGAAGCTAGACTGAACAATTTATAAATTTCGTCACTGCGGCCTATGCGTAGGCCCCGGGCGGAGGCTGACCCTTGTCGCCCTTGTCCTAGGCTCGGAGCTATGGTCGCCCCGTCTGGCCTACGCTTATGGTTCGGAGCTATGGTCGCCCCGTCTGGCCTATGCTTAGGGTTTGGAGCTAGGGTCGTGTTGGAAACGTTTTCCTCTGTCGAAGCAGAGACCGGGAGACGTTGGCATATCTCTCCGGCCGAAGTTCCTCTTTACTGAGAACTCGCCAATGCGCCGCTGTAGTCATCCAAGTCTGACTAAGACTCAGCTCGGCGCAGCTTATACGTTTCAAGGGGGGAGGGATACACAGAGGTGGAGACAAACTAAACAAAGCACAGCATGTTCCAGGAATCAGCCTGGAAGTTCCCCAGCCCTGATTTCATCAGCATAACACTGCCTTTCAAATGCCTCTCCAGGTGCTAACCCTAATTAGCATGATAGTATCACCCAGACCTTCACATTACCATAGCGACAAAGGCACGGCCTGGCCTTGAGATTAGCATTCACCTTTACTTTGGGCCCCCACCCGGTGATCAGGAAGCTCACAGAGATGAAATGTCAATGTCTCAGACTCCTGGGCCCCCAGACTTGATCTTATTACAAATGTCCCCATCTTTACCCCCAACTGCAAATCCAATCTGCCTATCTCTCTCAGTTCATATACTGTCATGTTGGAAGCTAGACTGAACAATTTATAAATTTCGTCACTGCGGCCTATGCGTAGGCCCCGGGCGGAGGCTGACCCTTGTCGCCCTTGTCCTAGGCTCGGAGCTATGGTCGCCCCGTCTGGCCTACGCTTATGGTTCGGAGCTATGGTCGCCCCGTCTGGCCTATGCTTAGGGTTTGGAGCTAGGGTCGTGTTGGAAACGTTTTCCTCTGTCGAAGCAGAGACCGGGAGACGTTGGCATATCTCTCCGGCCGAAGTTCCTCTTTACTGAGAACTCGCCAATGCGCCGCTGTAGTCATCCAAGTCTGACTAAGACTCAGCTCGGCGCAGCTTATACGTTTCAAGGGGGGAGGGATACACAGAGGTGGAGACAAACTAAACAAAGCACAGCATGTTCCAGGAATCAGCCTGGAAGTTCCCCAGCCCTGATTTCATCAGCATAACACTGCCTTTCAAATGCCTCTCCAGGTGCTAACCCTAATTAGCATGATAGTATCACCCAGACCTTCACATTACCATAGCGACAAAGGCACGGCCTGGCCTTGAGATTAGCATTCACCTTTACTTTGGGCCCCCACCCGGTGATCAGGAAGCTCACAGAGATGAAATGTCAATGTCTCAGACTCCTGGGCCCCCAGACTTGATCTTATTACAAATGTCCCCATCTTTACCCCCAACTGCAAATCCAATCTGCCTATCTCTCTCAGTTCATATACTGTCATGTTGGAAGCTAGACTGAACAATTTATAAATTTCGTCACTGCGGCCTATGCGTAGGCCCCGGGCGGAGGCTGACCCTTGTCGCCCTTGTCCTAGGCTCGGAGCTATGGTCGCCCCGTCTGGCCTACGCTTATGGTTCGGAGCTATGGTCGCCCCGTCTGGCCTATGCTTAGGGTTTGGAGCTAGGGTCGTGTTGGAAACGTTTTCCTCTGTCGAAGCAGAGACCGGGAGACGTTGGCATATCTCTCCGGCCG
>NW_027325970.1:807399-812399 GCF_048594095.1 Paramormyrops kingsleyae
GCCCGCTGTGCTTCCTTCATTAACCTTATTTATATTGGCATTATCTGTAGATAAAAAAATATGTGCATGTCTATGAAGCTGTAGAGAAGCCTTGTTTTTTTTTTTTTCCCCCAGGTTTTATTTACTTACTTTTTATTTTGCATGTTCTGAAATATAGCTTATGTTTTCGTTGCCCTAGGGCAACGTTCTGCGATAAGGGGTAGATTTTAAGAGGCTTTCTTGACAGTGTGTTAGTATATTATTGCATGTACTTTTGCACATTGTAAGCACAATGTTTTTTAAATTATTTTCTAATTTAATTTAACGCATTTTGGCAGAAAATGGACACAAGATTTTCCTATGGGAGTAAAACTCAGGATCAGCATGTTAGGGATATCCCATCAGACAGTGAGATAGACTGCAGTGACAGTGAGGAGGAGTGGAATGCAGAGAAAGGTTTGAGCAGAAGTGAAAGTAGGTTTTAAAATATTGCTTCTCTGGTTGTCATTGAACTCATTTGCATAAACAAATCAAATGTGTTGATAAATTTTTAGATGTCATTCAAATGAAATAAAGGTGTGTGCAGCAGACAGGGTATCCAATACAGTCATGTAAGCTTTAGTTGTGATTGATGTATTTTTGTTGACGTATATGTATATATATTTATAGACGATCAATACACCAGTGATGAAGAGGAACATGACGATGACAGTCTGCCTGAAGATGACAGTAGTTCTTCCAAGACCCCTCGATGGAAAACATGTCACACCATTACCTCTCCTGTGCAAGCCACTTAACCTTACTGTTCAAGAACTTGAACAGTTCTTTGCCACTGTGCTCCATATGTCAATATTTGGTCTTCCAGCTACTCGCATGTTCTGGAGCCATAGTAGCCACATTGCACATGTTGCTGATGTTATGCCTCTTGCACGATGGGAAGCCATCAAAAATTTTGTTACTTTGCATTGCTCTCTGAGCATTGTATTATGATCTATGAAGACATAATTTTCTCTGTGGTTTTGTATCAGTGTTGCACAACTTTGCCCTTAGGCAACAAAAGATCATTTGGAGAGGGGGGCGGTGAAATAAATATGTACATACATAATCAATAAAATGTCCCAAAATTAACCAATAAGTGATGTGGAATAATTTCTTATCATGTACCATCAAATTGTGTGCGGTAGAGGGTTAATGTAAATGCGGCCGCCCGCTGCGCTACATGTAAATGCGGCCGCCCCCAGGTCAACTAGGTCCGAACGGGCCCGCCTGATCAACTAGACGTCAATCGGGCCGGCAGGTCCCCTGAATGTAAACGAGGCCGCCCACTGCGGTACTTGTGAATGCGGCCGCCCGGTCAACTAGGTGCGAACGGGCCCGCCCGATCAACCAGGTGCGAATGGCCCCGCCCGATCAACTAGGTGTGAACGGGCCCGCCTGATCAACTAGGTGTGAATGGGGCCGCCGGGTCCACTTAATGTAAATGAGGCCGCCAGCTCAACTAAGTGTAGACGGGGCCGCCTGGCCAATTAGGCGTTAATGGGGCTGCCGGGGAGGCTTCCCCTCTGCCCGGGCTGGAGGCCCCGCAGTGGCCATTCGCCTCTGGGACATATTGGCAGAGTCCGCGGCCTATGCGTAGGCCCCGGGCGGAGGCTGACCCTTGTCGCCCTTGTCCTAGGCTCGGAGCTATGGTCGCCCCGTCTGGCCTTCGCTTATGGTTCGGAGCTATGGTCGCCCCGTCTGGCCTATGCTTAGGGTTTGGAGCTAGGGTCGTGTTGGAAACGTTTTCCTCTGTCGAAGCAGAGACCGGGAGACGTTGGCATATCTCTCCGGCCGAAGTTCCTCTTTACTGAGAACTCGCCAATGCGCCGCTGTAGTCATCCAAGTCTGACTAAGACTCAGCTCGGCGCAGCTTATACGTTTCAAGGGGGGAGGGATACACAGAGGTGGAGACAAACTAAACAAAGCACAGCATGTTCCAGGAATCAGCCTGGAAGTTCCCCAGCCCTGATTTCATCAGCATAACACTGCCTTTCAAATGCCTCTCCAGGTGCTAACCCTAATTAGCATGATAGTATCACCCAGACCTTCACATTACCATAGCGACAAAGGCACGGCCTGGCCTTGAGATTAGCATTCACCTTTACTTTGGGCCCCCACCCGGTGATCAGGAAGCTCACAGAGATGAAATGTCAATGTCTCAGACTCCTGGGCCCCCAGACTTGATCTTATTACAAATGTCCCCATCTTTACCCCCAACTGCAAATCCAATCTGCCTATCTCTCTCAGTTCATATACTGTCATGTTGGAAGCTAGACTGAACAATTTATAAATTTCGTCACTGCGGCCTATGCGTAGGCCCCGGGCGGAGGCTGACCCTTGTCGCCCTTGTCCTAGGCTCGGAGCTATGGTCGCCCCGTCTGGCCTACGCTTATGGTTCGGAGCTATGGTCGCCCCGTCTGGCCTATGCTTAGGGTTTGGAGCTAGGGTCGTGTTGGAAACGTTTTCCTCTGTCGAAGCAGAGACCGGGAGACGTTGGCATATCTCTCCGGCCGAAGTTCCTCTTTACTGAGAACTCGCCAATGCGCCGCTGTAGTCATCCAAGTCTGACTAAGACTCAGCTCGGCGCAGCTTATACGTTTCAAGGGGGGAGGGATACACAGAGGTGGAGACAAACTAAACAAAGCACAGCATGTTCCAGGAATCAGCCTGGAAGTTCCCCAGCCCTGATTTCATCAGCATAACACTGCCTTTCAAATGCCTCTCCAGGTGCTAACCCTAATTAGCATGATAGTATCACCCAGACCTTCACATTACCATAGCGACAAAGGCACGGCCTGGCCTTGAGATTAGCATTCACCTTTACTTTGGGCCCCCACCCGGTGATCAGGAAGCTCACAGAGATGAAATGTCAATGTCTCAGACTCCTGGGCCCCCAGACTTGATCTTATTACAAATGTCCCCATCTTTACCCCCAACTGCAAATCCAATCTGCCTATCTCTCTCAGTTCATATACTGTCATGTTGGAAGCTAGACTGAACAATTTATAAATTTCGTCACTGCGGCCTATGCGTAGGCCCCGGGCGGAGGCTGACCCTTGTCGCCCTTGTCCTAGGCTCGGAGCTATGGTCGCCCCGTCTGGCCTACGCTTATGGTTCGGAGCTATGGTCGCCCCGTCTGGCCTATGCTTAGGGTTTGGAGCTAGGGTCGTGTTGGAAACGTTTTCCTCTGTCGAAGCAGAGACCGGGAGACGTTGGCATATCTCTCCGGCCGAAGTTCCTCTTTACTGAGAACTCGCCAATGCGCCGCTGTAGTCATCCAAGTCTGACTAAGACTCAGCTCGGCGCAGCTTATACGTTTCAAGGGGGGAGGGATACACAGAGGTGGAGACAAACTAAACAAAGCACAGCATGTTCCAGGAATCAGCCTGGAAGTTCCCCAGCCCTGATTTCATCAGCATAACACTGCCTTTCAAATGCCTCTCCAGGTGCTAACCCTAATTAGCATGATAGTATCACCCAGACCTTCACATTACCATAGCGACAAAGGCACGGCCTGGCCTTGAGATTAGCATTCACCTTTACTTTGGGCCCCCACCCGGTGATCAGGAAGCTCACAGAGATGAAATGTCAATGTCTCAGACTCCTGGGCCCCCAGACTTGATCTTATTACAAATGTCCCCATCTTTACCCCCAACTGCAAATCCAATCTGCCTATCTCTCTCAGTTCATATACTGTCATGTTGGAAGCTAGACTGAACAATTTATAAATTTCGTCACTGCGGCCTATGCGTAGGCCCCGGGCGGAGGCTGACCCTTGTCGCCCTTGTCCTAGGCTCGGAGCTATGGTCGCCCCGTCTGGCCTACGCTTATGGTTCGGAGCTATGGTCGCCCCGTCTGGCCTATGCTTAGGGTTTGGAGCTAGGGTCGTGTTGGAAACGTTTTCCTCTGTCGAAGCAGAGACCGGGAGACGTTGGCATATCTCTCCGGCCGAAGTTCCTCTTTACTGAGAACTCGCCAATGCGCCGCTGTAGTCATCCAAGTCTGACTAAGACTCAGCTCGGCGCAGCTTATACGTTTCAAGGGGGGAGGGATACACAGAGGTGGAGACAAACTAAACAAAGCACAGCATGTTCCAGGAATCAGCCTGGAAGTTCCCCAGCCCTGATTTCATCAGCATAACACTGCCTTTCAAATGCCTCTCCAGGTGCTAACCCTAATTAGCATGATAGTATCACCCAGACCTTCACATTACCATAGCGACAAAGGCACGGCCTGGCCTTGAGATTAGCATTCACCTTTACTTTGGGCCCCCACCCGGTGATCAGGAAGCTCACAGAGATGAAATGTCAATGTCTCAGACTCCTGGGCCCCCAGACTTGATCTTATTACAAATGTCCCCATCTTTACCCCCAACTGCAAATCCAATCTGCCTATCTCTCTCAGTTCATATACTGTCATGTTGGAAGCTAGACTGAACAATTTATAAATTTCGTCACTGCGGCCTATGCGTAGGCCCCGGGCGGAGGCTGACCCTTGTCGCCCTTGTCCTAGGCTCGGAGCTATGGTCGCCCCGTCTGGCCTACGCTTATGGTTCGGAGCTATGGTCGCCCCGTCTGGCCTATGCTTAGGGTTTGGAGCTAGGGTCGTGTTGGAAACGTTTTCCTCTGTCGAAGCAGAGACCGGGAGACGTTGGCATATCTCTCCGGCCGAAGTTCCTCTTTACTGAGAACTCGCCAATGCGCCGCTGTAGTCATCCAAGTCTGACTAAGACTCAGCTCGGCGCAGCTTATACGTTTCAAGGGGGGAGGGATACACAGAGGTGGAGACAAACTAAACAAAGCACAGCATGTTCCAGGAATCAGCCTGGAAGTTCCCCAGCCCTGATTTCATCAGCATAACACTGCCTTTCAAATGCCTCTCCAGGTGCTAACCCTAATTAGCATGATAGTATCACCCAGACCTTCACATTACCATAGCGACAAAGGCACGGCCTGGCCTTGAGATTAGCATTCACCTTTACT
>NW_027325970.1:822399-824627 GCF_048594095.1 Paramormyrops kingsleyae
TTGGCAGAAAATGGACACAAGATTTTCCTATGGGAGTAAAACTCAGGATCAGCATGTTAGGGATATCCCATCAGACAGTGAGATAGACTGCAGTGACAGTGAGGAGGAGTGGAATGCAGAGAAAGGTTTGAGCAGAAGTGAAAGTAGGTTTTAAAATATTGCTTCTCTGGTTGTCATTGAACTCATTTGCATAAACAAATCAAATGTGTTGATAAATTTTTAGATGTCATTCAAATGAAATAAAGGTGTGTGCAGCAGACAGGGTATCCAATACAGTCATGTAAGCTTTAGTTGTGATTGATGTATTTTTGTTGACGTATATGTATATATATTTATAGACGATCAATACACCAGTGATGAAGAGGAACATGACGATGACAGTCTGCCTGAAGATGACAGTAGTTCTTCCAAGACCCCTCGATGGAAAACATGTCACACCATTACCTCTCCTGTGCAAGCCACTTAACCTTACTGTTCAAGAACTTGAACAGTTCTTTGCCACTGTGCTCCATATGTCAATATTTGGTCTTCCAGCTACTCGCATGTTCTGGAGCCATAGTAGCCACATTGCACATGTTGCTGATGTTATGCCTCTTGCACGATGGGAAGCCATCAAAAATTTTGTTACTTTGCATTGCTCTCTGAGCATTGTATTATGATCTATGAAGACATAATTTTCTCTGTGGTTTTGTATCAGTGTTGCACAACTTTGCCCTTAGGCAACAAAAGATCATTTGGAGAGGGGGGCGGTGAAATAAATATGTACATACATAATCAATAAAATGTCCCAAAATTAACCAATAAGTGATGTGGAATAATTTCTTATCATGTACCATCAAATTGTGTGCGGTAGAGGGTTAATGTAAATGCGGCCGCCCGCTGCGCTACATGTAAATGCGGCCGCCCCCAGGTCAACTAGGTCCGAACGGGCCCGCCTGATCAACTAGACGTCAATCGGGCCGGCAGGTCCCCTGAATGTAAACGAGGCCGCCCACTGCGGTACTTGTGAATGCGGCCGCCCGGTCAACTAGGTGCGAACGGGCCCGCCCGATCAACCAGGTGCGAATGGCCCCGCCCGATCAACTAGGTGTGAACGGGCCCGCCTGATCAACTAGGTGTGAATGGGGCCGCCGGGTCCACTTAATGTAAATGAGGCCGCCAGCTCAACTAAGTGTAGACGGGGCCGCCTGGCCAATTAGGCGTTAATGGGGCTGCCGGGGAGGCTTCCCCTCTGCCCGGGCTGGAGGCCCCGCAGTGGCCATTCGCCTCTGGGACATATTGGCAGAGTCCGCGGCCTATGCGTAGGCCCCGGGCGGAGGCTGACCCTTGTCGCCCTTGTCCTAGGCTCGGAGCTATGGTCGCCCCGTCTGGCCTTCGCTTATGGTTCGGAGCTATGGTCGCCCCGTCTGGCCTATGCTTAGGGTTTGGAGCTAGGGTCGTGTTGGAAACGTTTTCCTCTGTCGAAGCAGAGACCGGGAGACGTTGGCATATCTCTCCGGCCGAAGTTCCTCTTTACTGAGAACTCGCCAATGCGCCGCTGTAGTCATCCAAGTCTGACTAAGACTCAGCTCGGCGCAGCTTATACGTTTCAAGGGGGGAGGGATACACAGAGGTGGAGACAAACTAAACAAAGCACAGCATGTTCCAGGAATCAGCCTGGAAGTTCCCCAGCCCTGATTTCATCAGCATAACACTGCCTTTCAAATGCCTCTCCAGGTGCTAACCCTAATTAGCATGATAGTATCACCCAGACCTTCACATTACCATAGCGACAAAGGCACGGCCTGGCCTTGAGATTAGCATTCACCTTTACTTTGGGCCCCCACCCGGTGATCAGGAAGCTCACAGAGATGAAATGTCAATGTCTCAGACTCCTGGGCCCCCAGACTTGATCTTATTACAAATGTCCCCATCTTTACCCCCAACTGCAAATCCAATCTGCCTATCTCTCTCAGTTCATATACTGTCATGTTGGAAGCTAGACTGAACAATTTATAAATTTCGTCACTGCGGCCTATGCGTAGGCCCCGGGCGGAGGCTGACCCTTGTCGCCCTTGTCCTAGGCTCGGAGCTATGGTCGCCCCGTCTGGCCTACGCTTATGGTTCGGAGCTATGGTCGCCCCGTCTGGCCTATGCTTAGGGTTTGGAGCTAGGGTCGTGTTGGAAACGTTTTCCTCTGTCGAAGCAGAGACCGGGAGACGTTGGCATATCTCTCCGGCCGAAGTTCC
>NW_027325970.1:832227-837227 GCF_048594095.1 Paramormyrops kingsleyae
AACATGACAGTATATGAACTGAGAGAGATAGGCAGATTGGATTTGCAGTTGGGGGTAAAGATGGGGACATTTGTAATAAGATCAAGTCTGGGGGCCCAGGAGTCTGAGACATTGACATTTCATCTCTGTGAGCTTCCTGATCACCGGGTGGGGGCCCAAAGTAAAGGTGAATGCTAATCTCAAGGCCAGGCCGTGCCTTTGTCGCTATGGTAATGTGAAGGTCTGGGTGATACTATCATGCTAATTAGGGTTAGCACCTGGAGAGGCATTTGAAAGGCAGTGTTATGCTGATGAAATCAGGGCTGGGGAACTTCCAGGCTGATTCCTGGAACATGCTGTGCTTTGTTTAGTTTGTCTCCACCTCTGTGTATCCCTCCCCCCTTGAAACGTATAAGCTGCGCCGAGCTGAGTCTTAGTCAGACTTGGATGACTACAGCGGCGCATTGGCGAGTTCTCAGTAAAGAGGAACTTCGGCCGGAGAGATATGCCAACGTCTCCCGGTCTCTGCTTCGACAGAGGAAAACGTTTCCAACACGACCCTAGCTCCAAACCCTAAGCATAGGCCAGACGGGGCGACCATAGCTCCGAACCATAAGCGTAGGCCAGACGGGGCGACCATAGCTCCGAGCCTAGGACAAGGGCGACAAGGGTCAGCCTCCGCCCGGGGCCTACGCATAGGCCGCAGTGACGAAATTTATAAATTGTTCAGTCTAGCTTCCAACATGACAGTATATGAACTGAGAGAGATAGGCAGATTGGATTTGCAGTTGGGGGTAAAGATGGGGACATTTGTAATAAGATCAAGTCTGGGGGCCCAGGAGTCTGAGACATTGACATTTCATCTCTGTGAGCTTCCTGATCACCGGGTGGGGGCCCAAAGTAAAGGTGAATGCTAATCTCAAGGCCAGGCCGTGCCTTTGTCGCTATGGTAATGTGAAGGTCTGGGTGATACTATCATGCTAATTAGGGTTAGCACCTGGAGAGGCATTTGAAAGGCAGTGTTATGCTGATGAAATCAGGGCTGGGGAACTTCCAGGCTGATTCCTGGAACATGCTGTGCTTTGTTTAGTTTGTCTCCACCTCTGTGTATCCCTCCCCCCTTGAAACGTATAAGCTGCGCCGAGCTGAGTCTTAGTCAGACTTGGATGACTACAGCGGCGCATTGGCGAGTTCTCAGTAAAGAGGAACTTCGGCCGGAGAGATATGCCAACGTCTCCCGGTCTCTGCTTCGACAGAGGAAAACGTTTCCAACACGACCCTAGCTCCAAACCCTAAGCATAGGCCAGACGGGGCGACCATAGCTCCGAACCATAAGCGTAGGCCAGACGGGGCGACCATAGCTCCGAGCCTAGGACAAGGGCGACAAGGGTCAGCCTCCGCCCGGGGCCTACGCATAGGCCGCAGTGACGAAATTTATAAATTGTTCAGTCTAGCTTCCAACATGACAGTATATGAACTGAGAGAGATAGGCAGATTGGATTTGCAGTTGGGGGTAAAGATGGGGACATTTGTAATAAGATCAAGTCTGGGGGCCCAGGAGTCTGAGACATTGACATTTCATCTCTGTGAGCTTCCTGATCACCGGGTGGGGGCCCAAAGTAAAGGTGAATGCTAATCTCAAGGCCAGGCCGTGCCTTTGTCGCTATGGTAATGTGAAGGTCTGGGTGATACTATCATGCTAATTAGGGTTAGCACCTGGAGAGGCATTTGAAAGGCAGTGTTATGCTGATGAAATCAGGGCTGGGGAACTTCCAGGCTGATTCCTGGAACATGCTGTGCTTTGTTTAGTTTGTCTCCACCTCTGTGTATCCCTCCCCCCTTGAAACGTATAAGCTGCGCCGAGCTGAGTCTTAGTCAGACTTGGATGACTACAGCGGCGCATTGGCGAGTTCTCAGTAAAGAGGAACTTCGGCCGGAGAGATATGCCAACGTCTCCCGGTCTCTGCTTCGACAGAGGAAAACGTTTCCAACACGACCCTAGCTCCAAACCCTAAGCATAGGCCAGACGGGGCGACCATAGCTCCGAACCATAAGCGTAGGCCAGACGGGGCGACCATAGCTCCGAGCCTAGGACAAGGGCGACAAGGGTCAGCCTCCGCCCGGGGCCTACGCATAGGCCGCAGTGACGAAATTTATAAATTGTTCAGTCTAGCTTCCAACATGACAGTATATGAACTGAGAGAGATAGGCAGATTGGATTTGCAGTTGGGGGTAAAGATGGGGACATTTGTAATAAGATCAAGTCTGGGGGCCCAGGAGTCTGAGACATTGACATTTCATCTCTGTGAGCTTCCTGATCACCGGGTGGGGGCCCAAAGTAAAGGTGAATGCTAATCTCAAGGCCAGGCCGTGCCTTTGTCGCTATGGTAATGTGAAGGTCTGGGTGATACTATCATGCTAATTAGGGTTAGCACCTGGAGAGGCATTTGAAAGGCAGTGTTATGCTGATGAAATCAGGGCTGGGGAACTTCCAGGCTGATTCCTGGAACATGCTGTGCTTTGTTTAGTTTGTCTCCACCTCTGTGTATCCCTCCCCCCTTGAAACGTATAAGCTGCGCCGAGCTGAGTCTTAGTCAGACTTGGATGACTACAGCGGCGCATTGGCGAGTTCTCAGTAAAGAGGAACTTCGGCCGGAGAGATATGCCAACGTCTCCCGGTCTCTGCTTCGACAGAGGAAAACGTTTCCAACACGACCCTAGCTCCAAACCCTAAGCATAGGCCAGACGGGGCGACCATAGCTCCGAACCATAAGCGAAGGCCAGACGGGGCGACCATAGCTCCGAGCCTAGGACAAGGGCGACAAGGGTCAGCCTCCGCCCGGGGCCTACGCATAGGCCGCAGTGACGAAATTTATAAATTGTTCAGTCTAGCTTCCAACATGACAGTATATGAACTGAGAGAGATAGGCAGATTGGATTTGCAGTTGGGGGTAAAGATGGGGACATTTGTAATAAGATCAAGTCTGGGGGCCCAGGAGTCTGAGACATTGACATTTCATCTCTGTGAGCTTCCTGATCACCGGGTGGGGGCCCAAAGTA
Source organism: Paramormyrops kingsleyae (assembly GCF_048594095.1). NCBI lineage: Eukaryota > Metazoa > Chordata > Actinopteri > Osteoglossiformes > Mormyridae > Paramormyrops > Paramormyrops kingsleyae. The sequence continues at coordinate 835,267 of NW_027325970.1, forward strand.
AAGGTGAATGCTAATCTCAAGGCCAGGCCGTGCCTTTGTCGCTATGGTAATGTGAAGGTCTGGGTGATACTATCATGCTAATTAGGGTTAGCACCTGGAGAGGCATTTGAAAGGCAGTGTTATGCTGATGAAATCAGGGCTGGGGAACTTCCAGGCTGATTCCTGGAACATGCTGTGCTTTGTTTAGTTTGTCTCCACCTCTGTGTATCCCTCCCCCCTTGAAACGTATAAGCTGCGCCGAGCTGAGTCTTAGTCAGACTTGGATGACTACAGCGGCGCATTGGCGAGTTCTCAGTAAAGAGGAACTTCGGCCGGAGAGATATGCCAACGTCTCCCGGTCTCTGCTTCGACAGAGGAAAACGTTTCCAACACGACCCTAGCTCCAAACCCTAAGCATAGGCCAGACGGGGCGACCATAGCTCCGAACCATAAGCGAAGGCCAGACGGGGCGACCATAGCTCCGAGCCTAGGACAAGGGCGACAAGGGTCAGCCTCCGCCCGGGGCCTACGCATAGGCCGCGGACTCTGCCAATATGTCCCAGAGGCGAATGGCCACTGCGGGGCCTCCAGCCCGGGCAGAGGGGAAGCCTCCCCGGCAGCCCCATTAACGCCTAATTGGCCAGGCGGCCCCGTCTACACTTAGTTGAGCTGGCGGCCTCATTTACATTAAGTGGACCCGGCGGCCCCATTCACACCTAGTTGATCAGGCGGGCCCGTTCACACCTAGTTGATCGGGCGGGGCCATTCGCACCTGGTTGATCGGGCGGGCCCGTTCGCACCTAGTTGACCGGGCGGCCGCATTCACAAGTACCGCAGTGGGCGGCCTCGTTTACATTCAGGGGACCTGCCGGCCCGATTGACGTCTAGTTGATCAGGCGGGCCCGTTCGGACCTAGTTGACCTGGGGGCGGCCGCATTTACATGTAGCGCAGCGGGCGGCCGCATTTACATTAACCCTCTACCGCACACAATTTGATGGTACATGATAAGAAATTATTCCACATCACTTATTGGTTAATTTTGGGACATTTTATTGATTATGTATGTACATATTTATTTCACCGCCCCCCTCTCCAAATGATCTTTTGTTGCCTAAGGGCAAAGTTGTGCAACACTGATACAAAACCACAGAGAAAATTATGTCTTCATAGATCATAATACAATGCTCAGAGAGCAATGCAAAGTAACAAAATTTTTGATGGCTTCCCATCGTGCAAGAGGCATAACATCAGCAACATGTGCAATGTGGCTACTATGGCTCCAGAACATGCGAGTAGCTGGAAGACCAAATATTGACATATGGAGCACAGTGGCAAAGAACTGTTCAAGTTCTTGAACAGTAAGGTTAAGTGGCTTGCACAGGAGAGGTAATGGTGTGACATGTTTTCCATCGAGGGGTCTTGGAAGAACTACTGTCATCTTCAGGCAGACTGTCATCGTCATGTTCCTCTTCATCACTGGTGTATTGATCGTCTATAAATATATATACATATACGTCAACAAAAATACATCAATCACAACTAAAGCTTACATGACTGTATTGGATACCCTGTCTGCTGCACACACCTTTATTTCATTTGAATGACATCTAAAAATTTATCAACACATTTGATTTGTTTATGCAAATGAGTTCAATGACAACCAGAGAAGCAATATTTTAAAACCTACTTTCACTTCTGCTCAAACCTTTCTCTGCATTCCACTCCTCCTCACTGTCACTGCAGTCTATCTCACTGTCTGATGGGATATCCCTAACATGCTGATCCTGAGTTTTACTCCCATAGGAAAATCTTGTGTCCATTTTCTGCCAAAATGCGTTAAATTAAATTAGAAAATAATTTAAAAAACATTGTGCTTACAATGTGCAAAAGTACATGCAATAATATACTAACACACTGTCAAGAAAGCCTCTTAAAATCTACCCCTTATCGCAGAACGTTGCCCTAGGGCAACGAAAACATA
>NW_027325970.1:847227-854727 GCF_048594095.1 Paramormyrops kingsleyae
GGCTGATTCCTGGAACATGCTGTGCTTTGTTTAGTTTGTCTCCACCTCTGTGTATCCCTCCCCCCTTGAAACGTATAAGCTGCGCCGAGCTGAGTCTTAGTCAGACTTGGATGACTACAGCGGCGCATTGGCGAGTTCTCAGTAAAGAGGAACTTCGGCCGGAGAGATATGCCAACGTCTCCCGGTCTCTGCTTCGACAAGGAAAACGTTTCCAACACGACCCTAGCTCCAAACCCTAAGCATAGGCCAGACGGGGCGACCATAGCTCCGAACCATAAGCGTAGGCCAGACGGGGCGACCATAGCTCCGAGCCTAGGACAAGGGCGACAAGGGTCAGCCTCCGCCCGGGGCCTACGCATAGGCCGCAGTGACGAAATTTATAAATTGTTCAGTCTAGCTTCCAACATGACAGTATATGAACTGAGAGAGATAGGCAGATTGGATTTGCAGTTGGGGGTAAAGATGGGGACATTTGTAATAAGATCAAGTCTGGGGGCCCAGGAGTCTGAGACATTGACATTTCATCTCTGTGAGCTTCCTGATCACCGGGTGGGGGCCCAAAGTAAAGGTGAATGCTAATCTCAAGGCCAGGCCGTGCCTTTGTCGCTATGGTAATGTGAAGGTCTGGGTGATACTATCATGCTAATTAGGGTTAGCACCTGGAGAGGCATTTGAAAGGCAGTGTTATGCTGATGAAATCAGGGCTGGGGAACTTCCAGGCTGATTCCTGGAACATGCTGTGCTTTGTTTAGTTTGTCTCCACCTCTGTGTATCCCTCCCCCCTTGAAACGTATAAGCTGCGCCGAGCTGAGTCTTAGTCAGACTTGGATGACTACAGCGGCGCATTGGCGAGTTCTCAGTAAAGAGGAACTTCGGCCGGAGAGATATGCCAACGTCTCCCGGTCTCTGCTTCGACAGAGGAAAACGTTTCCAACACGACCCTAGCTCCAAACCCTAAGCATAGGCCAGACGGGGCGACCATAGCTCCGAACCATAAGCGTAGGCCAGACGGGGCGACCATAGCTCCGAGCCTAGGACAAGGGCGACAAGGGTCAGCCTCCGCCCGGGGCCTACGCATAGGCCGCAGTGACGAAATTTATAAATTGTTCAGTCTAGCTTCCAACATGACAGTATATGAACTGAGAGAGATAGGCAGATTGGATTTGCAGTTGGGGGTAAAGATGGGGACATTTGTAATAAGATCAAGTCTGGGGGCCCAGGAGTCTGAGACATTGACATTTCATCTCTGTGAGCTTCCTGATCACCGGGTGGGGGCCCAAAGTAAAGGTGAATGCTAATCTCAAGGCCAGGCCGTGCCTTTGTCGCTATGGTAATGTGAAGGTCTGGGTGATACTATCATGCTAATTAGGGTTAGCACCTGGAGAGGCATTTGAAAGGCAGTGTTATGCTGATGAAATCAGGGCTGGGGAACTTCCAGGCTGATTCCTGGAACATGCTGTGCTTTGTTTAGTTTGTCTCCACCTCTGTGTATCCCTCCCCCCTTGAAACGTATAAGCTGCGCCGAGCTGAGTCTTAGTCAGACTTGGATGACTACAGCGGCGCATTGGCGAGTTCTCAGTAAAGAGGAACTTCGGCCGGAGAGATATGCCAACGTCTCCCGGTCTCTGCTTCGACAGAGGAAAACGTTTCCAACACGACCCTAGCTCCAAACCCTAAGCATAGGCCAGACGGGGCGACCATAGCTCCGAACCATAAGCGTAGGCCAGACGGGGCGACCATAGCTCCGAGCCTAGGACAAGGGCGACAAGGGTCAGCCTCCGCCCGGGGCCTACGCATAGGCCGCAGTGACGAAATTTATAAATTGTTCAGTCTAGCTTCCAACATGACAGTATATGAACTGAGAGAGATAGGCAGATTGGATTTGCAGTTGGGGGTAAAGATGGGGACATTTGTAATAAGATCAAGTCTGGGGGCCCAGGAGTCTGAGACATTGACATTTCATCTCTGTGAGCTTCCTGATCACCGGGTGGGGGCCCAAAGTAAAGGTGAATGCTAATCTCAAGGCCAGGCCGTGCCTTTGTCGCTATGGTAATGTGAAGGTCTGGGTGATACTATCATGCTAATTAGGGTTAGCACCTGGAGAGGCATTTGAAAAGGCAGTGTTATGCTGATGAAATCAGGGCTGGGGAACTTCCAGGCTGATTCCTGGAACATGCTGTGCTTTGTTTAGTTTGTCTCCACCTCTGTGTATCCCTCCCCCCTTGAAACGTATAAGCTGCGCCGAGCTGAGTCTTAGTCAGACTTGGATGACTACAGCGGCGCATTGGCGAGTTCTCAGTAAAGAGGAACTTCGGCCGGAGAGATATGCCAACGTCTCCCGGTCTCTGCTTCGACAGAGGAAAACGTTTCCAACACGACCCTAGCTCCAAACCCTAAGCATAGGCCAGACGGGGCGACCATAGCTCCGAACCATAAGCGAAGGCCAGACGGGGCGACCATAGCTCCGAGCCTAGGACAAGGGCGACAAGGGTCAGCCTCCGCCCGGGGCCTACGCATAGGCCGCAGTGACGAAATTTATAAATTGTTCAGTCTAGCTTCCAACATGACAGTATATGAACTGAGAGAGATAGGCAGATTGGATTTGCAGTTGGGGGTAAAGATGGGGACATTTGTAATAAGATCAAGTCTGGGGGCCCAGGAGTCTGAGACATTGACATTTCATCTCTGTGAGCTTCCTGATCACCGGGTGGGGGCCCAAAGTAAAGGTGAATGCTAATCTCAAGGCCAGGCCGTGCCTTTGTCGCTATGGTAATGTGAAGGTCTGGGTGATACTATCATGCTAATTAGGGTTAGCACCTGGAGAGGCATTTGAAAGGCAGTGTTATGCTGATGAAATCAGGGCTGGGGAACTTCCAGGCTGATTCCTGGAACATGCTGTGCTTTGTTTAGTTTGTCTCCACCTCTGTGTATCCCTCCCCCCTTGAAACGTATAAGCTGCGCCGAGCTGAGTCTTAGTCAGACTTGGATGACTACAGCGGCGCATTGGCGAGTTCTCAGTAAAGAGGAACTTCGGCCGGAGAGATATGCCAACGTCTCCCGGTCTCTGCTTCGACAGAGGAAAACGTTTCCAACACGACCCTAGCTCCAAACCCTAAGCATAGGCCAGACGGGGCGACCATAGCTCCGAACCATAAGCGTAGGCCAGACGGGGCGACCATAGCTCCGAGCCTAGGACAAGGGCGACAAGGGTCAGCCTCCGCCCGGGGCCTACGCATAGGCCGCAGTGACGAAATTTATAAATTGTTCAGTCTAGCTTCCAACATGACAGTATATGAACTGAGAGAGATAGGCAGATTGGATTTGCAGTTGGGGGTAAAGATGGGGACATTTGTAATAAGATCAAGTCTGGGGGCCCAGGAGTCTGAGACATTGACATTTCATCTCTGTGAGCTTCCTGATCACCGGGGTGGGGCCCAAAGTAAAGGTGAATGCTAATCTCAAGGCCAGGCCGTGCCTTTGTCGCTATGGTAATGTGAAGGTCTGGGTGATACTATCATGCTAATTAGGGTTAGCACCTGGAGAGGCATTTGAAAGGCAGTGTTATGCTGATGAAATCAGGGCTGGGGAACTTCCAGGCTGATTCCTGGAACATGCTGTGCTTTGTTTAGTTTGTCTCCACCTCTGTGTATCCCTCCCCCCTTGAAACGTATAAGCTGCGCCGAGCTGAGTCTTAGTCAGACTTGGATGACTACAGCGGCGCATTGGCGAGTTCTCAGTAAAGAGGAACTTCGGCCGGAGAGATATGCCAACGTCTCCCGGTCTCTGCTTCGACAGAGGAAAACGTTTCCAACACGACCCTAGCTCCAAACCCTAAGCATAGGCCAGACGGGGCGACCATAGCTCCGAACCATAAGCGTAGGCCAGACGGGGCGACCATAGCTCCGAGCCTAGGACAAGGGCGACAAGGGTCAGCCTCCGCCCGGGGCCTACGCATAGGCCGCAGTGACGAAATTTATAAATTGTTCAGTCTAGCTTCCAACATGACAGTATATGAACTGAGAGAGATAGGCAGATTGGATTTGCAGTTGGGGGTAAAGATGGGGACATTTGTAATAAGATCAAGTCTGGGGGCCCAGGAGTCTGAGACATTGACATTTCATCTCTGTGAGCTTCCTGATCACCGGGTGGGGGCCCAAAGTAAAGGTGAATGCTAATCTCAAGGCCAGGCCGTGCCTTTGTCGCTATGGTAATGTGAAGGTCTGGGTGATACTATCATGCTAATTAGGGTTAGCACCTGGAGAGGCATTTGAAAGGCAGTGTTATGCTGATGAAATCAGGGCTGGGGAACTTCCAGGCTGATTCCTGGAACATGCTGTGCTTTGTTTAGTTTGTCTCCACCTCTGTGTATCCCTCCCCCCTTGAAACGTATAAGCTGCGCCGAGCTGAGTCTTAGTCAGACTTGGATGACTACAGCGGCGCATTGGCGAGTTCTCAGTAAAGAGGAACTTCGGCCGGAGAGATATGCCAACGTCTCCCGGTCTCTGCTTCGACAGAGGAAAACGTTTCCAACACGACCCTAGCTCCAAACCCTAAGCATAGGCCAGACGGGGCGACCATAGCTCCGAACCATAAGCGAAGGCCAGACGGGGCGACCATAGCTCCGAGCCTAGGACAAGGGCGACAAGGGTCAGCCTCCGCCCGGGGCCTACGCATAGGCCGCGGACTCTGCCAATATGTCCCAGAGGCGAATGGCCACTGCGGGGCCTCCAGCCCGGGCAGAGGGGAAGCCTCCCCGGCAGCCCCATTAACGCCTAATTGGCCAGGCGGCCCCGTCTACACTTAGTTGAGCTGGCGGCCTCATTTACATTAAGTGGACCCGGCGGCCCCATTCACACCTAGTTGATCAGGCGGGCCCGTTCACACCTAGTTGATCGGGCGGGGCCATTCGCACCTGGTTGATCGGGCGGGCCCGTTCGCACCTAGTTGACCGGGCGGCCGCATTCACAAGTACCGCAGTGGGCGGCCTCGTTTACATTCAGGGGACCTGCCGGCCCGATTGACGTCTAGTTGATCAGGCGGGCCCGTTCGGACCTAGTTGACCTGGGGGCGGCCGCATTTACATGTAGCGCAGCGGGCGGCCGCATTTACATTAACCCTCTACCGCACACAATTTGATGGTACATGATAAGAAATTATTCCACATCACTTATTGGTTAATTTTGGGACATTTTATTGATTATGTATGTACATATTTATTTCACCGCCCCCCTCTCCAAATGATCTTTTGTTGCCTAAGGGCAAAGTTGTGCAACACTGATACAAAACCACAGAGAAAATTATGTCTTCATAGATCATAATACAATGCTCAGAGAGCAATGCAAAGTAACAAAATTTTTGATGGCTTCCCATCGTGCAAGAGGCATAACATCAGCAACATGTGCAATGTGGCTACTATGGCTCCAGAACATGCGAGTAGCTGGAAGACCAAATATTGACATATGGAGCACAGTGGCAAAGAACTGTTCAAGTTCTTGAACAGTAAGGTTAAGTGGCTTGCACAGGAGAGGTAATGGTGTGACATGTTTTCCATCGAGGGGTCTTGGAAGAACTACTGTCATCTTCAGGCAGACTGTCATCGTCATGTTCCTCTTCATCACTGGTGTATTGATCGTCTATAAATATATATACATATACGTCAACAAAAATACATCAATCACAACTAAAGCTTACATGACTGTATTGGATACCCTGTCTGCTGCACACACCTTTATTTCATTTGAATGACATCTAAAAATTTATCAACACATTTGATTTGTTTATGCAAATGAGTTCAATGACAACCAGAGAAGCAATATTTTAAAACCTACTTTCACTTCTGCTCAAACCTTTCTCTGCATTCCACTCCTCCTCACTGTCACTGCAGTCTATCTCACTGTCTGATGGGATATCCCTAACATGCTGATCCTGAGTTTTACTCCCATAGGAAAATCTTGTGTCCATTTTCTGCCAAAATGCGTTAAATTAAATTAGAAAATAATTTAAAAAACATTGTGCTTACAATGTGCAAAAGTACATGCAATAATATACTAACACACTGTCAAGAAAGCCTCTTAAAATCTACCCCTTATCGCAGAACGTTGCCCTAGGGCAACGAAAACATAAGCTATATTTCAGAACATGCAAAATAAAAAGTAAGTAAATAAAACCTGGGGGAAAAAAAAAAAAACAAGGCTTCTCTACAGCTTCATAGACATGCACATATTTTTTTATCTACAGATAATGCCAATATAAATAAGGTTAATGAAGGAAGCACAGCGGGCGGCCTCATTTACACATTCAGTGGGCCTGCCGGCCCCTTTCACACCTAGTTGATCAGGCGGGCCCGTTCGCACATAGTTGACCGGTACGCCCGCATTTAAATGTAGGGCAGTGGGCGGCCTCATTTACATTAAGGTGACCCGACGGCCCCGTTCGCACCTAATTGACCGGGCGGCCGGATTTTCACAGTTGAAAAGGCGGCCGGATTTACATGCATTTGACCAGGTCGGCCGTATTTGCACATAGTTGAAAAGGCGGCCTCATTAGCATTTAGTGGGCCAGGAGGCCCCATTCACACCTAATTTAGCACGATGGGGGGTGGGGGGGGGGGGGTTTGGTGAGGGGGGGGGGGGGGGTTGGGGGTTTAGCGCGGTGTGGTTGGAGCTGGGGGGGGGGGGATGGGCAGTGGCCAGCTCCCGGAGGCCTCCCGGTGCTCCCCGGGCTGCCAGGCGGGCACAACAATGTCCCGAAATCGACCAGACGAAGCCAGGCCTTCTGCCTGGGCAGAAGGGAAGCCTCCCCGGCCAGCACGGGGACGGCGGGCCGCATGGGTAAGTGGGGGTGGTGAGATGGGGAGGGGCCGGGGGTGGGGGGGGCAGTTTGGTGAGAGAGGTTTTTGGGGGGGGGGGGAAGGGGGAGGGGGGGGTTTGGTGTAGCGCGGTGGGGGTGGAGCGGGTGGGGAGGGGGATGGGCAGTGGCCAGCTCCCGGAGGCCTCCCGGTGCTCTCCGTGTGCCACTCTGCCCCCCCCCTCCCCCCCCCCGGGCTGCCAGGCGGGCCCCAACAACACCTGATACCGACCAGACGAAGCCAGGCCTCTCGTCTGGGCAGGGGGCGGAGCCTCCCCAGCCACGCCGGCCCGCCTTCTCTTGGGGGCGGGACCAGTGGGCGGTGCCCTTGCATGGCACCAGCAGGATATCAGGGGAGAACCGGTGGCTTTCTGGGCTCCGGCATGAGATGTCGCCCGCTCGTCTCCCCCCAGCCGTGCCCTGCGCCCGGCTGGCGAGCGGGTTCCGAGTGCCACGTCTGACAGACAGGCAGACGCGACCCACTCTGGGAGGGCACCTGCGGCTCGGGACCCTTCGCTCCCGATGCTCAGGCAAGGAGGCTCCTCCCTCCATCGATGGGTCCTGTTCGAGCGTTGTCCACCCGGCAGGCCCTCTCTCCGTGCCGCGAGAGAGAGGCCGACGGGTGCATGTGCGCAGACCCCTCACAGCGTGACC
>NW_027325970.1:864727-867227 GCF_048594095.1 Paramormyrops kingsleyae
TCAGGGCTGGGGAACTTCCAGGCTGATTCCTGGAACATGCTGTGCTTTGTTTAGTTTGTCTCCACCTCTGTGTATCCCTCCCCCCTTGAAACGTATAAGCTGCGCCGAGCTGAGTCTTAGTCAGACTTGGATGACTACAGCGGCGCATTGGCGAGTTCTCAGTAAAGAGGAACTTCGGCCGGAGAGATATGCCAACGTCTCCCGGTCTCTGCTTCGACAGAGGAAAACGTTTCCAACACGACCCTAGCTCCAAACCCTAAGCATAGGCCAGACGGGGCGACCATAGCTCCGAACCATAAGCGAAGGCCAGACGGGGCGACCATAGCTCCGAGCCTAGGACAAGGGCGACAAGGGTCAGCCTCCGCCCGGGGCCTACGCATAGGCCGCGGACTCTGCCAATATGTCCCAGAGGCGAATGGCCACTGCGGGGCCTCCAGCCCGGGCAGAGGGGAAGCCTCCCCGGCAGCCCCATTAACGCCTAATTGGCCAGGCGGCCCCGTCTACACTTAGTTGAGCTGGCGGCCTCATTTACATTAAGTGGACCCGGCGGCCCCATTCACACCTAGTTGATCAGGCGGGCCCGTTCACACCTAGTTGATCGGGCGGGGCCATTCGCACCTGGTTGATCGGGCGGGCCCGTTCGCACCTAGTTGACCGGGCGGCCGCATTCACAAGTACCGCAGTGGGCGGCCTCGTTTACATTCAGGGGACCTGCCGGCCCGATTGACGTCTAGTTGATCAGGCGGGCCCGTTCGGACCTAGTTGACCTGGGGGCGGCCGCATTTACATGTAGCGCAGCGGGCGGCCGCATTTACATTAACCCTCTACCGCACACAATTTGATGGTACATGATAAGAAATTATTCCACATCACTTATTGGTTAATTTTGGGACATTTTATTGATTATGTATGTACATATTTATTTCACCGCCCCCCTCTCCAAATGATCTTTTGTTGCCTAAGGGCAAAGTTGTGCAACACTGATACAAAACCACAGAGAAAATTATGTCTTCATAGATCATAATACAATGCTCAGAGAGCAATGCAAAGTAACAAAATTTTTGATGGCTTCCCATCGTGCAAGAGGCATAACATCAGCAACATGTGCAATGTGGCTACTATGGCTCCAGAACATGCGAGTAGCTGGAAGACCAAATATTGACATATGGAGCACAGTGGCAAAGAACTGTTCAAGTTCTTGAACAGTAAGGTTAAGTGGCTTGCACAGGAGAGGTAATGGTGTGACATGTTTTCCATCGAGGGGTCTTGGAAGAACTACTGTCATCTTCAGGCAGACTGTCATCGTCATGTTCCTCTTCATCACTGGTGTATTGATCGTCTATAAATATATATACATATACGTCAACAAAAATACATCAATCACAACTAAAGCTTACATGACTGTATTGGATACCCTGTCTGCTGCACACACCTTTATTTCATTTGAATGACATCTAAAAATTTATCAACACATTTGATTTGTTTATGCAAATGAGTTCAATGACAACCAGAGAAGCAATATTTTAAAACCTACTTTCACTTCTGCTCAAACCTTTCTCTGCATTCCACTCCTCCTCACTGTCACTGCAGTCTATCTCACTGTCTGATGGGATATCCCTAACATGCTGATCCTGAGTTTTACTCCCATAGGAAAATCTTGTGTCCATTTTCTGCCAAAATGCGTTAAATTAAATTAGAAAATAATTTAAAAAACATTGTGCTTACAATGTGCAAAAGTACATGCAATAATATACTAACACACTGTCAAGAAAGCCTCTTAAAATCTACCCCTTATCGCAGAACGTTGCCCTAGGGCAACGAAAACATAAGCTATATTTCAGAACATGCAAAATAAAAAGTAAGTAAATAAAACCTGGGGGAAAAAAAAAAAAACAAGGCTTCTCTACAGCTTCATAGACATGCACATATTTTTTTATCTACAGATAATGCCAATATAAATAAGGTTAATGAAGGAAGCACAGCGGGCGGCCTCATTTACATTCAGTGGGCCTGCCGGCCCCTTTCACACCTAGTTGATCAGGCGGGCCCGTTCGCACATAGTTGACCGGTACGCCCGCATTTAAATGTAGGGCAGTGGGCGGCCTCATTTACATTAAGGTGACCCGACGGCCCCGTTCGCACCTAATTGACCGGGCGGCCGGATTTTCACAGTTGAAAAGGCGGCCGGATTTACATGCATTTGACCAGGTCGGCCGTATTTGCACATAGTTGAAAAGGCGGCCTCATTAGCATTTAGTGGGCCAGGAGGCCCCATTCACACCTAATTTAGCACGATGGGGGGTGGGGGGGGGGGGGGTTTGGTGAGGGGGGGGGGGGGGGGTTGGGGGTTTAGCGCGGTGTGGTTGGAGCTGGGGGGGGGGGGATGGGCAGTGGCCAGCTCCCGGAGGCCTCCCGGTGCTCCCCGGGCTGCCAGGCGGGCACAACAATGTCCCGAAATCGACCAGACGAAGCCAGGCCTTCTGCCTGGGCAGAAGGGAAG
>NW_027325970.1:877227-879727 GCF_048594095.1 Paramormyrops kingsleyae
GGCATTTGAAAGGCAGTGTTATGCTGATGAAATCAGGGCTGGGGAACTTCCAGGCTGATTCCTGGAACATGCTGTGCTTTGTTTAGTTTGTCTCCACCTCTGTGTATCCCTCCCCCCTTGAAACGTATAAGCTGCGCCGAGCTGAGTCTTAGTCAGACTTGGATGACTACAGCGGCGCATTGGCGAGTTCTCAGTAAAGAGGAACTTCGGCCGGAGAGATATGCCAACGTCTCCCGGTCTCTGCTTCGACAGAGGAAAACGTTTCCAACACGACCCTAGCTCCAAACCCTAAGCATAGGCCAGACGGGGCGACCATAGCTCCGAACCATAAGCGTAGGCCAGACGGGGCGACCATAGCTCCGAGCCTAGGACAAGGGCGACAAGGGTCAGCCTCCGCCCGGGGCCTACGCATAGGCCGCAGTGACGAAATTTATAAATTGTTCAGTCTAGCTTCCAACATGACAGTATATGAACTGAGAGAGATAGGCAGATTGGATTTGCAGTTGGGGGTAAAGATGGGGACATTTGTAATAAGATCAAGTCTGGGGGCCCAGGAGTCTGAGACATTGACATTTCATCTCTGTGAGCTTCCTGATCACCGGGTGGGGGCCCAAAGTAAAGGTGAATGCTAATCTCAAGGCCAGGCCGTGCCTTTGTCGCTATGGTAATGTGAAGGTCTGGGTGATACTATCATGCTAATTAGGGTTAGCACCTGGAGAGGCATTTGAAAGGCAGTGTTATGCTGATGAAATCAGGGCTGGGGAACTTCCAGGCTGATTCCTGGAACATGCTGTGCTTTGTTTAGTTTGTCTCCACCTCTGTGTATCCCTCCCCCCTTGAAACGTATAAGCTGCGCCGAGCTGAGTCTTAGTCAGACTTGGATGACTACAGCGGCGCATTGGCGAGTTCTCAGTAAAGAGGAACTTCGGCCGGAGAGATATGCCAACGTCTCCCGGTCTCTGCTTCGACAGAGGAAAACGTTTCCAACACGACCCTAGCTCCAAACCCTAAGCATAGGCCAGACGGGGCGACCATAGCTCCGAACCATAAGCGTAGGCCAGACGGGGCGACCATAGCTCCGAGCCTAGGACAAGGGCGACAAGGGTCAGCCTCCGCCCGGGGCCTACGCATAGGCCGCAGTGACGAAATTTATAAATTGTTCAGTCTAGCTTCCAACATGACAGTATATGAACTGAGAGAGATAGGCAGATTGGATTTGCAGTTGGGGGTAAAGATGGGGACATTTGTAATAAGATCAAGTCTGGGGGCCCAGGAGTCTGAGACATTGACATTTCATCTCTGTGAGCTTCCTGATCACCGGGTGGGGGCCCAAAGTAAAGGTGAATGCTAATCTCAAGGCCAGGCCGTGCCTTTGTCGCTATGGTAATGTGAAGGTCTGGGTGATACTATCATGCTAATTAGGTTAGCACCTGGAGAGGCATTTGAAAGGCAGTGTTATGCTGATGAAATCAGGGCTGGGGAACTTTCCAGGCTGATTCCTGGAACATGCTGTGCTTTGTTTAGTTTGTCTCCACCTCTGTGTATCCCTCCCCCCTTGAAACGTATAAGCTGCGCCGAGCTGAGTCTTAGTCAGACTTGGATGACTACAGCGGCGCATTGGCGAGTTCTCAGTAAAGAGGAACTTCGGCCGGAGAGATATGCCAACGTCTCCCGGTCTCTGCTTCGACAGAGGAAAACGTTTCCAACACGACCCTAGCTCCAAACCCTAAGCATAGGCCAGACGGGGCGACCATAGCTCCGAACCATAAGCGAAGGCCAGACGGGGCGACCATAGCTCCGAGCCTAGGACAAGGGCGACAAGGGTCAGCCTCCGCCCGGGGCCTACGCATAGGCCGCGGACTCTGCCAATATGTCCCAGAGGCGAATGGCCACTGCGGGGCCTCCAGCCCGGGCAGAGGGGAAGCCTCCCCGGCAGCCCCATTAACGCCTAATTGGCCAGGCGGCCCCGTCTACACTTAGTTGAGCTGGCGGCCTCATTTACATTAAGTGGACCCGGCGGCCCCATTCACACCTAGTTGATCAGGCGGGCCCGTTCACACCTAGTTGATCGGGCGGGGCCATTCGCACCTGGTTGATCGGGCGGGCCCGTTCGCACCTAGTTGACCGGGCGGCCGCATTCACAAGTACCGCAGTGGGCGGCCTCGTTTACATTCAGGGGACCTGCCGGCCCGATTGACGTCTAGTTGATCAGGCGGGCCGTTCGGACCTAGTTGACCTGGGGGCGGCCGCATTTACATGTAGCGCAGCGGGCGGCCGCATTTACATTAACCCTCTACCGCACACAATTTGATGGTACATGATAAGAAATTATTCCACATCACTTATTGGTTAATTTTGGGACATTTTATTGATTATGTATGTACATATTTATTTCACCGCCCCCCTCTCCAAATGATCTTTTGTTGCCTAAGGGCAAAGTTGTGGCAACACTGATACAAAACCACAGAGAAAATTATGTCTTCATAGATCATAATACAAT
>NW_027325970.1:904727-907227 GCF_048594095.1 Paramormyrops kingsleyae
GACGGGGCGACCATAGCTCCGAGCCTAGGACAAGGGCGACAAGGGTCAGCCTCCGCCCGGGGCCTACGCATAGGCCGCAGTGACGAAATTTATAAATTGTTCAGTCTAGCTTCCAACATGACAGTATATGAACTGAGAGAGATAGGCAGATTGGATTTGCAGTTGGGGGTAAAGATGGGGACATTTGTAATAAGATCAAGTCTGGGGGCCCAGGAGTCTGAGACATTGACATTTCATCTCTGTGAGCTTCCTGATCACCGGGTGGGGGCCCAAAGTAAAGGTGAATGCTAATCTCAAGGCCAGGCCGTGCCTTTGTCGCTATGGTAATGTGAAGGTCTGGGTGATACTATCATGCTAATTAGGGTTAGCACCTGGAGAGGCATTTGAAAGGCAGTGTTATGCTGATGAAATCAGGGCTGGGGAACTTCCAGGCTGATTCCTGGAACATGCTGTGCTTTGTTTAGTTTGTCTCCACCTCTGTGTATCCCTCCCCCCTTGAAACGTATAAGCTGCGCCGAGCTGAGTCTTAGTCAGACTTGGATGACTACAGCGGCGCATTGGCGAGTTCTCAGTAAAGAGGAACTTCGGCCGGAGAGATATGCCAACGTCTCCCGGTCTCTGCTTCGACAGAGGAAAACGTTTCCAACACGACCCTAGCTCCAAACCCTAAGCATAGGCCAGACGGGGCGACCATAGCTCCGAACCATAAGCGAAGGCCAGACGGGGCGACCATAGCTCCGAGCCTAGGACAAGGGCGACAAGGGTCAGCCTCCGCCCGGGGCCTACGCATAGGCCGCGGACTCTGCCAATATGTCCCAGAGGCGAATGGCCACTGCGGGGCCTCCAGCCCGGGCAGAGGGGAAGCCTCCCCGGCAGCCCCATTAACGCCTAATTGGCCAGGCGGCCCCGTCTACACTTAGTTGAGCTGGCGGCCTCATTTACATTAAGTGGACCCGGCGGCCCCATTCACACCTAGTTGATCAGGCGGGCCCGTTCACACCTAGTTGATCGGGCGGGGCCATTCGCACCTGGTTGATCGGGCGGGCCCGTTCGCACCTAGTTGACCGGGCGGCCGCATTCACAAGTACCGCAGTGGGCGGCCTCGTTTACATTCAGGGGACCTGCCGGCCCGATTGACGTCTAGTTGATCAGGCGGGCCCGTTCGGACCTAGTTGACCTGGGGGCGGCCGCATTTACATGTAGCGCAGCGGGCGGCCGCATTTACATTAACCCTCTACCGCACACAATTTGATGGTACATGATAAGAAATTATTCCACATCACTTATTGGTTAATTTTGGGACATTTTATTGATTATGTATGTACATATTTATTTCACCGCCCCCCTCTCCAAATGATCTTTTGTTGCCTAAGGGCAAAGTTGTGCAACACTGATACAAAACCACAGAGAAAATTATGTCTTCATAGATCATAATACAATGCTCAGAGAGCAATGCAAAGTAACAAAATTTTTGATGGCTTCCCATCGTGCAAGAGGCATAACATCAGCAACATGTGCAATGTGGCTACTATGGCTCCAGAACATGCGAGTAGCTGGAAGACCAAATATTGACATATGGAGCACAGTGGCAAAGAACTGTTCAAGTTCTTGAACAGTAAGGTTAAGTGGCTTGCACAGGAGAGGTAATGGTGTGACATGTTTTCCATCGAGGGGTCTTGGAAGAACTACTGTCATCTTCAGGCAGACTGTCATCGTCATGTTCCTCTTCATCACTGGTGTATTGATCGTCTATAAATATATATACATATACGTCAACAAAAATACATCAATCACAACTAAAGCTTACATGACTGTATTGGATACCCTGTCTGCTGCACACACCTTTATTTCATTTGAATGACATCTAAAAATTTATCAACACATTTGATTTGTTTATGCAAATGAGTTCAATGACAACCAGAGAAGCAATATTTTAAAACCTACTTTCACTTCTGCTCAAACCTTTCTCTGCATTCCACTCCTCCTCACTGTCACTGCAGTCTATCTCACTGTCTGATGGGATATCCCTAACATGCTGATCCTGAGTTTTACTCCCATAGGAAAATCTTGTGTCCATTTTCTGCCAAAATGCGTTAAATTAAATTAGAAAATAATTTAAAAAACATTGTGCTTACAATGTGCAAAAGTACATGCAATAATATACTAACACACTGTCAAGAAAGCCTCTTAAAATCTACCCCTTATCGCAGAACGTTGCCCTAGGGCAACGAAAACATAAGCTATATTTCAGAACATGCAAAATAAAAAGTAAGTAAATAAAACCTGGGGGAAAAAAAAAAAAACAAGGCTTCTCTACAGCTTCATAGACATGCACATATTTTTTTATCTACAGATAATGCCAATATAAATAAGGTTAATGAAGGAAGCACAGCGGGCGGCCTCATTTACATTCAGTGGGCCTGCCGGCCCCTTTCACACCTAGTTGATCAGGCGGGCCCGTTCGCACATAGTTGACCGGTACGCCCGCATTTAAATGTAG
>NW_027325970.1:917704-922704 GCF_048594095.1 Paramormyrops kingsleyae
GCTAATCTCAAGGCCAGGCCGTGCCTTTGTCGCTATGGTAATGTGAAGGTCTGGGTGATACTATCATGCTAATTAGGGTTAGCACCTGGAGAGGCATTTGAAAGGCAGTGTTATGCTGATGAAATCAGGGCTGGGGAACTTCCAGGCTGATTCCTGGAACATGCTGTGCTTTGTTTAGTTTGTCTCCACCTCTGTGTATCCCTCCCCCCTTGAAACGTATAAGCTGCGCCGAGCTGAGTCTTAGTCAGACTTGGATGACTACAGCGGCGCATTGGCGAGTTCTCAGTAAAGAGGAACTTCGGCCGGAGAGATATGCCAACGTCTCCCGGTCTCTGCTTCGACAGAGGAAAACGTTTCCAACACGACCCTAGCTCCAAACCCTAAGCATAGGCCAGACGGGGCGACCATAGCTCCGAACCATAAGCGTAGGCCAGACGGGGCGACCATAGCTCCGAGCCTAGGACAAGGGCGACAAGGGTCAGCCTCCGCCCGGGGCCTACGCATAGGCCGCAGTGACGAAATTTATAAATTGTTCAGTCTAGCTTCCAACATGACAGTATATGAACTGAGAGAGATAGGCAGATTGGATTTGCAGTTGGGGGTAAAGATGGGGACATTTGTAATAAGATCAAGTCTGGGGGCCCAGGAGTCTGAGACATTGACATTTCATCTCTGTGAGCTTCCTGATCACCGGGTGGGGGCCCAAAGTAAAGGTGAATGCTAATCTCAAGGCCAGGCCGTGCCTTTGTCGCTATGGTAATGTGAAGGTCTGGGTGATACTATCATGCTAATTAGGGTTAGCACCTGGAGAGGCATTTGAAAGGCAGTGTTATGCTGATGAAATCAGGGCTGGGGAACTTCCAGGCTGATTCCTGGAACATGCTGTGCTTTGTTTAGTTTGTCTCCACCTCTGTGTATCCCTCCCCCCTTGAAACGTATAAGCTGCGCCGAGCTGAGTCTTAGTCAGACTTGGATGACTACAGCGGCGCATTGGCGAGTTCTCAGTAAAGAGGAACTTCGGCCGGAGAGATATGCCAACGTCTCCCGGTCTCTGCTTCGACAGAGGAAAACGTTTCCAACACGACCCTAGCTCCAAACCCTAAGCATAGGCCAGACGGGGCGACCATAGCTCCGAACCATAAGCGTAGGCCAGACGGGGCGACCATAGCTCCGAGCCTAGGACAAGGGCGACAAGGGTCAGCCTCCGCCCGGGGCCTACGCATAGGCCGCAGTGACGAAATTTATAAATTGTTCAGTCTAGCTTCCAACATGACAGTATATGAACTGAGAGAGATAGGCAGATTGGATTTGCAGTTGGGGGTAAAGATGGGGACATTTGTAATAAGATCAAGTCTGGGGGCCCAGGAGTCTGAGACATTGACATTTCATCTCTGTGAGCTTCCTGATCACCGGGTGGGGGCCCAAAGTAAAGGTGAATGCTAATCTCAAGGCCAGGCCGTGCCTTTGTCGCTATGGTAATGTGAAGGTCTGGGTGATACTATCATGCTAATTAGGGTTAGCACCTGGAGAGGCATTTGAAAGGCAGTGTTATGCTGATGAAATCAGGGCTGGGGAACTTCCAGGCTGATTCCTGGAACATGCTGTGCTTTGTTTAGTTTGTCTCCACCTCTGTGTATCCCTCCCCCCTTGAAACGTATAAGCTGCGCCGAGCTGAGTCTTAGTCAGACTTGGATGACTACAGCGGCGCATTGGCGAGTTCTCAGTAAAGAGGAACTTCGGCCGGAGAGATATGCCAACGTCTCCCGGTCTCTGCTTCGACAGAGGAAAACGTTTCCAACACGACCCTAGCTCCAAACCCTAAGCATAGGCCAGACGGGGCGACCATAGCTCCGAACCATAAGCGTAGGCCAGACGGGGCGACCATAGCTCCGAGCCTAGGACAAGGGCGACAAGGGTCAGCCTCCGCCCGGGGCCTACGCATAGGCCGCAGTGACGAAATTTATAAATTGTTCAGTCTAGCTTCCAACATGACAGTATATGAACTGAGAGAGATAGGCAGATTGGATTTGCAGTTGGGGGTAAAGATGGGGACATTTGTAATAAGATCAAGTCTGGGGGCCCAGGAGTCTGAGACATTGACATTTCATCTCTGTGAGCTTCCTGATCACCGGGTGGGGGCCCAAAGTAAAGGTGAATGCTAATCTCAAGGCCAGGCCGTGCCTTTGTCGCTATGGTAATGTGAAGGTCTGGGTGATACTATCATGCTAATTAGGGTTAGCACCTGGAGAGGCATTTGAAAGGCAGTGTTATGCTGATGAAATCAGGGCTGGGGAACTTCCAGGCTGATTCCTGGAACATGCTGTGCTTTGTTTAGTTTGTCTCCACCTCTGTGTATCCCTCCCCCCTTGAAACGTATAAGCTGCGCCGAGCTGAGTCTTAGTCAGACTTGGATGACTACAGCGGCGCATTGGCGAGTTCTCAGTAAAGAGGAACTTCGGCCGGAGAGATATGCCAACGTCTCCCGGTCTCTGCTTCGACAGAGGAAAACGTTTCCAACACGACCCTAGCTCCAAACCCTAAGCATAGGCCAGACGGGGCGACCATAGCTCCGAACCATAAGCGAAGGCCAGACGGGGCGACCATAGCTCCGAGCCTAGGACAAGGGCGACAAGGGTCAGCCTCCGCCCGGGGCCTACGCATAGGCCGCAGTGACGAAATTTATAAATTGTTCAGTCTAGCTTCCAACATGACAGTATATGAACTGAGAGAGATAGGCAGATTGGATTTGCAGTTGGGGGTAAAGATGGGGACATTTGTAATAAGATCAAGTCTGGGGGCCCAGGAGTCTGAGACATTGACATTTCATCTCTGTGAGCTTCCTGATCACCGGGTGGGGGCCCAAAGTAAAGGTGAATGCTAATCTCAAGGCCAGGCCGTGCCTTTGTCGCTATGGTAATGTGAAGGTCTGGGTGATACTATCATGCTAATTAGGGTTAGCACCTGGAGAGGCATTTGAAAGGCAGTGTTATGCTGATGAAATCAGGGCTGGGGAACTTCCAGGCTGATTCCTGGAACATGCTGTGCTTTGTTTAGTTTGTCTCCACCTCTGTGTATCCCTCCCCCCTTGAAACGTATAAGCTGCGCCGAGCTGAGTCTTAGTCAGACTTGGATGACTACAGCGGCGCATTGGCGAGTTCTCAGTAAAGAGGAACTTCGGCCGGAGAGATATGCCAACGTCTCCCGGTCTCTGCTTCGACAGAGGAAAACGTTTCCAACACGACCCTAGCTCCAAACCCTAAGCATAGGCCAGACGGGGCGACCATAGCTCCGAACCATAAGCGAAGGCCAGACGGGGCGACCATAGCTCCGAGCCTAGGACAAGGGCGACAAGGGTCAGCCTCCGCCCGGGGCCTACGCATAGGCCGCGGACTCTGCCAATATGTCCCAGAGGCGAATGGCCACTGCGGGGCCTCCAGCCCGGGCAGAGGGGAAGCCTCCCCGGCAGCCCCATTAACGCCTAATTGGCCAGGCGGCCCCGTCTACACTTAGTTGAGCTGGCGGCCTCATTTACATTAAGTGGACCCGGCGGCCCCATTCACACCTAGTTGATCAGGCGGGCCCGTTCACACCTAGTTGATCGGGCGGGGCCATTCGCACCTGGTTGATCGGGCGGGCCCGTTCGCACCTAGTTGACCGGGCGGCCGCATTCACAAGTACCGCAGTGGGCGGCCTCGTTTACATTCAGGGGACCTGCCGGCCCGATTGACGTCTAGTTGATCAGGCGGGCCCGTTCGGACCTAGTTGACCTGGGGGCGGCCGCATTTACATGTAGCGCAGCGGGCGGCCGCATTTACATTAACCCTCTACCGCACACAATTTGATGGTACATGATAAGAAATTATTCCACATCACTTATTGGTTAATTTTGGGACATTTTATTGATTATGTATGTACATATTTATTTCACCGCCCCCCTCTCCAAATGATCTTTTGTTGCCTAAGGGCAAAGTTGTGCAACACTGATACAAAACCACAGAGAAAATTATGTCTTCATAGATCATAATACAATGCTCAGAGAGCAATGCAAAGTAACAAAATTTTTGATGGCTTCCCATCGTGCAAGAGGCATAACATCAGCAACATGTGCAATGTGGCTACTATGGCTCCAGAACATGCGAGTAGCTGGAAGACCAAATATTGACATATGGAGCACAGTGGCAAAGAACTGTTCAAGTTCTTGAACAGTAAGGTTAAGTGGCTTGCACAGGAGAGGTAATGGTGTGACATGTTTTCCATCGAGGGGTCTTGGAAGAACTACTGTCATCTTCAGGCAGACTGTCATCGTCATGTTCCTCTTCATCACTGGTGTATTGATCGTCTATAAATATATATACATATACGTCAACAAAAATACATCAATCACAACTAAAGCTTACATGACTGTATTGGATACCCTGTCTGCTGCACACACCTTTATTTCATTTGAATGACATCTAAAAATTTATCAACACATTTGATTTGTTTATGCAAATGAGTTCAATGACAACCAGAGAAGCAATATTTTAAAACCTACTTTCACTTCTGCTCAAACCTTTCTCTGCATTCCACTCCTCCTCACTGTCACTGCAGTCTATCTCACTGTCTGATGGGATATCCCTAACATGCTGATCCTGAGTTTTACTCCCATAGGAAAATCTTGTGTCCATTTTCTGCCAAAATGCGTTAAATTAAATTAGAAAATAATTTAAAAAACATTGTGCTTACAATGTGCAAAAGTACATGCAATAATATACTAACACACTGTCAAGAAAGCCTCTTAAAATCTACCCCTTATCGCAGAACGTTGCCCTAGGGCAACGAAAACATAAGCTATATTTCAGAACATGCAAAATAAAAAGTAAGTAAATAAAACCTGGGGGAAAAAAAAAAAAACAAGGCTTCTCTACAGCTTCATAGACATGCACATATTTTTTTATCTACAGATAATGCCAATATAAATAAGGTTAATGAAGGAAGCACAGCGGGCGGCCTCATTTACA
>NW_027325970.1:932704-937704 GCF_048594095.1 Paramormyrops kingsleyae
ATGCCAACGTCTCCCGGTCTCTGCTTCGACAGAGGAAAACGTTTCCAACACGACCCTAGCTCCAAACCCTAAGCATAGGCCAGACGGGGCGACCATAGCTCCGAACCATAAGCGTAGGCCAGACGGGGCGACCATAGCTCCGAGCCTAGGACAAGGGCGACAAGGGTCAGCCTCCGCCCGGGGCCTACGCATAGGCCGCAGTGACGAAATTTATAAATTGTTCAGTCTAGCTTCCAACATGACAGTATATGAACTGAGAGAGATAGGCAGATTGGATTTGCAGTTGGGGGTAAAGATGGGGACATTTGTAATAAGATCAAGTCTGGGGGCCCAGGAGTCTGAGACATTGACATTTCATCTCTGTGAGCTTCCTGATCACCGGGTGGGGGCCCAAAGTAAAGGTGAATGCTAATCTCAAGGCCAGGCCGTGCCTTTGTCGCTATGGTAATGTGAAGGTCTGGGTGATACTATCATGCTAATTAGGGTTAGCACCTGGAGAGGCATTTGAAAGGCAGTGTTATGCTGATGAAATCAGGGCTGGGGAACTTCCAGGCTGATTCCTGGAACATGCTGTGCTTTGTTTAGTTTGTCTCCACCTCTGTGTATCCCTCCCCCCTTGAAACGTATAAGCTGCGCCGAGCTGAGTCTTAGTCAGACTTGGATGACTACAGCGGCGCATTGGCGAGTTCTCAGTAAAGAGGAACTTCGGCCGGAGAGATATGCCAACGTCTCCCGGTCTCTGCTTCGACAGAGGAAAACGTTTCCAACACGACCCTAGCTCCAAACCCTAAGCATAGGCCAGACGGGGCGACCATAGCTCCGAACCATAAGCGTAGGCCAGACGGGGCGACCATAGCTCCGAGCCTAGGACAAGGGCGACAAGGGTCAGCCTCCGCCCGGGGCCTACGCATAGGCCGCAGTGACGAAATTTATAAATTGTTCAGTCTAGCTTCCAACATGACAGTATATGAACTGAGAGAGATAGGCAGATTGGATTTGCAGTTGGGGGTAAAGATGGGGACATTTGTAATAAGATCAAGTCTGGGGGCCCAGGAGTCTGAGACATTGACATTTCATCTCTGTGAGCTTCCTGATCACCGGGTGGGGGCCCAAAGTAAAGGTGAATGCTAATCTCAAGGCCAGGCCGTGCCTTTGTCGCTATGGTAATGTGAAGGTCTGGGTGATACTATCATGCTAATTAGGGTTAGCACCTGGAGAGGCATTTGAAAGGCAGTGTTATGCTGATGAAATCAGGGCTGGGGAACTTCCAGGCTGATTCCTGGAACATGCTGTGCTTTGTTTAGTTTGTCTCCACCTCTGTGTATCCCTCCCCCCTTGAAACGTATAAGCTGCGCCGAGCTGAGTCTTAGTCAGACTTGGATGACTACAGCGGCGCATTGGCGAGTTCTCAGTAAAGAGGAACTTCGGCCGGAGAGATATGCCAACGTCTCCCGGTCTCTGCTTCGACAGAGGAAAACGTTTCCAACACGACCCTAGCTCCAAACCCTAAGCATAGGCCAGACGGGGCGACCATAGCTCCGAACCATAAGCGTAGGCCAGACGGGGCGACCATAGCTCCGAGCCTAGGACAAGGGCGACAAGGGTCAGCCTCCGCCCGGGGCCTACGCATAGGCCGCAGTGACGAAATTTATAAATTGTTCAGTCTAGCTTCCAACATGACAGTATATGAACTGAGAGAGATAGGCAGATTGGATTTGCAGTTGGGGGTAAAGATGGGGACATTTGTAATAAGATCAAGTCTGGGGGCCCAGGAGTCTGAGACATTGACATTTCATCTCTGTGAGCTTCCTGATCACCGGGTGGGGGCCCAAAGTAAAGGTGAATGCTAATCTCAAGGCCAGGCCGTGCCTTTGTCGCTATGGTAATGTGAAGGTCTGGGTGATACTATCATGCTAATTAGGGTTAGCACCTGGAGAGGCATTTGAAAGGCAGTGTTATGCTGATGAAATCAGGGCTGGGGAACTTCCAGGCTGATTCCTGGAACATGCTGTGCTTTGTTTAGTTTGTCTCCACCTCTGTGTATCCCTCCCCCCTTGAAACGTATAAGCTGCGCCGAGCTGAGTCTTAGTCAGACTTGGATGACTACAGCGGCGCATTGGCGAGTTCTCAGTAAAGAGGAACTTCGGCCGGAGAGATATGCCAACGTCTCCCGGTCTCTGCTTCGACAGAGGAAAACGTTTCCAACACGACCCTAGCTCCAAACCCTAAGCATAGGCCAGACGGGGCGACCATAGCTCCGAACCATAAGCGAAGGCCAGACGGGGCGACCATAGCTCCGAGCCTAGGACAAGGGCGACAAGGGTCAGCCTCCGCCCGGGGCCTACGCATAGGCCGCAGTGACGAAATTTATAAATTGTTCAGTCTAGCTTCCAACATGACAGTATATGAACTGAGAGAGATAGGCAGATTGGATTTGCAGTTGGGGGTAAAGATGGGGACATTTGTAATAAGATCAAGTCTGGGGGCCCAGGAGTCTGAGACATTGACATTTCATCTCTGTGAGCTTCCTGATCACCGGGTGGGGGCCCAAAGTAAAGGTGAATGCTAATCTCAAGGCCAGGCCGTGCCTTTGTCGCTATGGTAATGTGAAGGTCTGGGTGATACTATCATGCTAATTAGGGTTAGCACCTGGAGAGGCATTTGAAAGGCAGTGTTATGCTGATGAAATCAGGGCTGGGGAACTTCCAGGCTGATTCCTGGAACATGCTGTGCTTTGTTTAGTTTGTCTCCACCTCTGTGTATCCCTCCCCCCTTGAAACGTATAAGCTGCGCCGAGCTGAGTCTTAGTCAGACTTGGATGACTACAGCGGCGCATTGGCGAGTTCTCAGTAAAGAGGAACTTCGGCCGGAGAGATATGCCAACGTCTCCCGGTCTCTGCTTCGACAGAGGAAAACGTTTCCAACACGACCCTAGCTCCAAACCCTAAGCATAGGCCAGACGGGGCGACCATAGCTCCGAACCATAAGCGAAGGCCAGACGGGGCGACCATAGCTCCGAGCCTAGGACAAGGGCGACAAGGGTCAGCCTCCGCCCGGGGCCTACGCATAGGCCGCGGACTCTGCCAATATGTCCCAGAGGCGAATGGCCACTGCGGGGCCTCCAGCCCGGGCAGAGGGGAAGCCTCCCCGGCAGCCCCATTAACGCCTAATTGGCCAGGCGGCCCCGTCTACACTTAGTTGAGCTGGCGGCCTCATTTACATTAAGTGGACCCGGCGGCCCCATTCACACCTAGTTGATCAGGCGGGCCCGTTCACACCTAGTTGATCGGGCGGGGCCATTCGCACCTGGTTGATCGGGCGGGCCCGTTCGCACCTAGTTGACCGGGCGGCCGCATTCACAAGTACCGCAGTGGGCGGCCTCGTTTACATTCAGGGGACCTGCCGGCCCGATTGACGTCTAGTTGATCAGGCGGGCCCGTTCGGACCTAGTTGACCTGGGGGCGGCCGCATTTACATGTAGCGCAGCGGGCGGCCGCATTTACATTAACCCTCTACCGCACACAATTTGATGGTACATGATAAGAAATTATTCCACATCACTTATTGGTTAATTTTGGGACATTTTATTGATTATGTATGTACATATTTATTTCACCGCCCCCCTCTCCAAATGATCTTTTGTTGCCTAAGGGCAAAGTTGTGCAACACTGATACAAAACCACAGAGAAAATTATGTCTTCATAGATCATAATACAATGCTCAGAGAGCAATGCAAAGTAACAAAATTTTTGATGGCTTCCCATCGTGCAAGAGGCATAACATCAGCAACATGTGCAATGTGGCTACTATGGCTCCAGAACATGCGAGTAGCTGGAAGACCAAATATTGACATATGGAGCACAGTGGCAAAGAACTGTTCAAGTTCTTGAACAGTAAGGTTAAGTGGCTTGCACAGGAGAGGTAATGGTGTGACATGTTTTCCATCGAGGGGTCTTGGAAGAACTACTGTCATCTTCAGGCAGACTGTCATCGTCATGTTCCTCTTCATCACTGGTGTATTGATCGTCTATAAATATATATACATATACGTCAACAAAAATACATCAATCACAACTAAAGCTTACATGACTGTATTGGATACCCTGTCTGCTGCACACACCTTTATTTCATTTGAATGACATCTAAAAATTTATCAACACATTTGATTTGTTTATGCAAATGAGTTCAATGACAACCAGAGAAGCAATATTTTAAAACCTACTTTCACTTCTGCTCAAACCTTTCTCTGCATTCCACTCCTCCTCACTGTCACTGCAGTCTATCTCACTGTCTGATGGGATATCCCTAACATGCTGATCCTGAGTTTTACTCCCATAGGAAAATCTTGTGTCCATTTTCTGCCAAAATGCGTTAAATTAAATTAGAAAATAATTTAAAAAACATTGTGCTTACAATGTGCAAAAGTACATGCAATAATATACTAACACACTGTCAAGAAAGCCTCTTAAAATCTACCCCTTATCGCAGAACGTTGCCCTAGGGCAACGAAAACATAAGCTATATTTCAGAACATGCAAAATAAAAAGTAAGTAAATAAAACCTGGGGGAAAAAAAAAAAAACAAGGCTTCTCTACAGCTTCATAGACATGCACATATTTTTTTATCTACAGATAATGCCAATATAAATAAGGTTAATGAAGGAAGCACAGCGGGCGGCCTCATTTACATTCAGTGGGCCTGCCGGCCCCTTTCACACCTAGTTGATCAGGCGGGCCCGTTCGCACATAGTTGACCGGTACGCCCGCATTTAAATGTAGGGCAGTGGGCGGCCTCATTTACATTAAGGTGACCCGACGGCCCCGTTCGCACCTAATTGACCGGGCGGCCGGATTTTCACAGTTGAAAAGGCGGCCGGATTTACATGCATTTGACCAGGTCGGCCGTATTTGCACATAGTTGAAAAGGCGGCCTCATTAGCATTTAGTGGGCCAGGAGGCCCCATTCACACCTAATTTAGCACGATGGGGGGTGGGGGGGGG
>NW_027325970.1:947704-950204 GCF_048594095.1 Paramormyrops kingsleyae
AGATCAAGTCTGGGGGCCCAGGAGTCTGAGACATTGACATTTCATCTCTGTGAGCTTCCTGATCACCGGGTGGGGGCCCAAAGTAAAGGTGAATGCTAATCTCAAGGCCAGGCCGTGCCTTTGTCGCTATGGTAATGTGAAGGTCTGGGTGATACTATCATGCTAATTAGGGTTAGCACCTGGAGAGGCATTTGAAAGGCAGTGTTATGCTGATGAAATCAGGGCTGGGGAACTTCCAGGCTGATTCCTGGAACATGCTGTGCTTTGTTTAGTTTGTCTCCACCTCTGTGTATCCCTCCCCCCTTGAAACGTATAAGCTGCGCCGAGCTGAGTCTTAGTCAGACTTGGATGACTACAGCGGCGCATTGGCGAGTTCTCAGTAAAGAGGAACTTCGGCCGGAGAGATATGCCAACGTCTCCCGGTCTCTGCTTCGACAGAGGAAAACGTTTCCAACACGACCCTAGCTCCAAACCCTAAGCATAGGCCAGACGGGGCGACCATAGCTCCGAACCATAAGCGAAGGCCAGACGGGGCGACCATAGCTCCGAGCCTAGGACAAGGGCGACAAGGGTCAGCCTCCGCCCGGGGCCTACGCATAGGCCGCGGACTCTGCCAATATGTCCCAGAGGCGAATGGCCACTGCGGGGCCTCCAGCCCGGGCAGAGGGGAAGCCTCCCCGGCAGCCCCATTAACGCCTAATTGGCCAGGCGGCCCCGTCTACACTTAGTTGAGCTGGCGGCCTCATTTACATTAAGTGGACCCGGCGGCCCCATTCACACCTAGTTGATCAGGCGGGCCCGTTCACACCTAGTTGATCGGGCGGGGCCATTCGCACCTGGTTGATCGGGCGGGCCCGTTCGCACCTAGTTGACCGGGCGGCCGCATTCACAAGTACCGCAGTGGGCGGCCTCGTTTACATTCAGGGGACCTGCCGGCCCGATTGACGTCTAGTTGATCAGGCGGGCCCGTTCGGACCTAGTTGACCTGGGGGCGGCCGCATTTACATGTAGCGCAGCGGGCGGCCGCATTTACATTAACCCTCTACCGCACACAATTTGATGGTACATGATAAGAAATTATTCCACATCACTTATTGGTTAATTTTGGGACATTTTATTGATTATGTATGTACATATTTATTTCACCGCCCCCCTCTCCAAATGATCTTTTGTTGCCTAAGGGCAAAGTTGTGCAACACTGATACAAAACCACAGAGAAAATTATGTCTTCATAGATCATAATACAATGCTCAGAGAGCAATGCAAAGTAACAAAATTTTTGATGGCTTCCCATCGTGCAAGAGGCATAACATCAGCAACATGTGCAATGTGGCTACTATGGCTCCAGAACATGCGAGTAGCTGGAAGACCAAATATTGACATATGGAGCACAGTGGCAAAGAACTGTTCAAGTTCTTGAACAGTAAGGTTAAGTGGCTTGCACAGGAGAGGTAATGGTGTGACATGTTTTCCATCGAGGGGTCTTGGAAGAACTACTGTCATCTTCAGGCAGACTGTCATCGTCATGTTCCTCTTCATCACTGGTGTATTGATCGTCTATAAATATATATACATATACGTCAACAAAAATACATCAATCACAACTAAAGCTTACATGACTGTATTGGATACCCTGTCTGCTGCACACACCTTTATTTCATTTGAATGACATCTAAAAATTTATCAACACATTTGATTTGTTTATGCAAATGAGTTCAATGACAACCAGAGAAGCAATATTTTAAAACCTACTTTCACTTCTGCTCAAACCTTTCTCTGCATTCCACTCCTCCTCACTGTCACTGCAGTCTATCTCACTGTCTGATGGGATATCCCTAACATGCTGATCCTGAGTTTTACTCCCATAGGAAAATCTTGTGTCCATTTTCTGCCAAAATGCGTTAAATTAAATTAGAAAATAATTTAAAAAACATTGTGCTTACAATGTGCAAAAGTACATGCAATAATATACTAACACACTGTCAAGAAAGCCTCTTAAAATCTACCCCTTATCGCAGAACGTTGCCCTAGGGCAACGAAAACATAAGCTATATTTCAGAACATGCAAAATAAAAAGTAAGTAAATAAAACCTGGGGGAAAAAAAAAAAAACAAGGCTTCTCTACAGCTTCATAGACATGCACATATTTTTTTATCTACAGATAATGCCAATATAAATAAGGTTAATGAAGGAAGCACAGCGGGCGGCCTCATTTACATTCAGTGGGCCTGCCGGCCCCTTTCACACCTAGTTGATCAGGCGGGCCCGTTCGCACATAGTTGACCGGTACGCCCGCATTTAAATGTAGGGCAGTGGGCGGCCTCATTTACATTAAGGTGACCCGACGGCCCCGTTCGCACCTAATTGACCGGGCGGCCGGATTTTCACAGTTGAAAAGGCGGCCGGATTTACATGCATTTGACCAGGTCGGCCGTATTTGCACATAGTTGAAAAGGCGGCCTCATTAGCATTTAGTGGGCCAGGAGGCCCCATTCACACC